>NC_136351.1:0-112341 GCF_964198595.1 Lampetra fluviatilis
GAGGCGGGGGGAGAGGAGGAGGAGGGGGAAGAGGAGGAGGAGGAGGAGGGGGGGGGGGGAGAGAACGAGGAGGAGGAGGGGGGAGAGGAGGAGGAGGGGGAAGAGGAGGAGGAGGAGGGTCGGGAGAGGAGGGGGTGTGAGAGGAGGAGGAGGGGGGGAGAGGCGGAGGTGGGAGAGGAGGAGGAGGAGGAGGGGGGAGAGAACGAGGAGTAGGAGGGGGGAGAGGAGGAGGAGGAGTGGGGGGGGAGAGGAGGAGGAGGAGGAGGGGGTGAGAGGAGGAGGAGAGAGAGGAGGAGGAGGAGGGGGGGAGAGGAGGAGGAGAGAGAAGAGGAGGAGGAGGGGGGGAGAGAGGAGGGGGGGGAGAGGAGGAGGAGGGAGAGGAGGAGGAGGAGGAGGGGGGGGAGAGGAGGAGGAGGAGGGGAGGAGGGGGAGAGGAGGAGGAGGGAGAGGACGAGGAAGAGGGGGGAGAGGAGCAGGAGGGTGAAGAGGAGGAGGAGGAGGAGGGGAATAGAACGAGGAGGAGGGGGAGAGGAGGAGGGGGAAGAGGAGGAGGATGAGGGGGGGAGAGAGGAGGGGGGAGAGGAGGAGGAGGAGGAGGAGGAAGAGAACGAGGAGGAGGAGGGGGGGGAGAGGACGAGGAGGAGGAGGGGAGGAGAGGAGGGGGGAGAGGAGGAGGAGGGGGAGAGGAGGAGGAGGGGGAGGGGGGGAGGAGGGAGAGGAGAGGGGGAGAGAACGAGGACGAGGAGGGGGGAGAGGAGGAGGATTGGGAGGAGGAGGAGGAGGAGGAGGAGGAGGAGGAGGAGGGGAGAGGACGAGGAGGAGGAGGGGGGGGGAGAGTACGAGGAGGGGGGGGAGGAGGGGGGAGAGGAGGAGGAGGAGAAGGGGGGGAGAGGAGGAGGAGGGAGAGGAGGAGGAGGGGGGAGAGAACGAGGTGGAGGAGGGGGGAGAGGAGGAGGAGGAGGGGGGGGGAGAGGACGAGGAGGAGGAGGGGGGAGAGGAGAAGGAGGGGGGGAGGAGGAGGAGGGGGAGAGAACGAGGATGAGGAGGGAGGGGGAGAGGAGGAGGAGGATGGGGGAGAGAAGGAGGAGGAGGGGGAGGGGGGGAGGAGGAGGGGGGGGAGAGAACGAGGAGGAGGAGGGGGGGAGGAGGAGGAGGAGGAGGGGGAGGAGGGGGGAGAGGAGGAGGAGGGGAGAGGAGGAGGTGGAGGGGGGGGGGACGAGGAGGAGGAGGAGGGGGTAGAGGAGGAGGAGGAGGGGGGGGAGAGGAGGACGGGGGTAGGAGAGAACGAGGAGGAGGAGGGGGGGGAGAGGAGGAGGGGGAGAGGAGGAGGAGGGGGGGAGAGAACGAGGATGAGGAGGGTGGGGGAGTGGAAGGGGGAGAGGAGGAGGAGGGAGGAGAGGACAAGGAGGAGGACGGGGGGGAGAGGACGAGGAGGAGGAGTGGGGGAGAGGAAGGGGGAGAGGAGGAGGAGGGAGAGGAGGAGGAGGAGGGGGAGGGGGGGGGAGGAGTAGGAGGGTGGAGAGAAGGAGGAGGAGGGGGGAGAGGAGGAGGAGGGGGGAGAGGAGGAGGAGGGGGGAGGAGGAGGGGGGGGGAGAGAACGAGGAGGAGGGGGGGGGAGAGGAGGAGGAGGGGGGGAGGAGGAGGAGGAGTGGGGGGGGGAGAGAACGAGGAGGAGGAGGGGGGAGACGAGGAGGAGGAGGGGGGAGAGGAGGAGGAGGAGGAGGGGGGACGACGAGGAGGGGGGGGGAGAGGAGGAGGAGGGGGGAGAGGACGAGGAGGAGGAGGGGGGGAGAGGAGGAGGAGGAGTGAGAGGAGGAGGAGGAAGAGGAGGGGGGGAGAGGAGGAGGAGGAGGGGGAGGGGGGGAGAGGACGAGGAGGTGGAGGGGGGGAGAGGAGGAGGAGGAGTGAGAGGAGGAGGAGGAGGAGGAGGGGGGGGAGAGGAGGAGGAGGAGGGGGGGAGAGGAGGAGGGGGAGAGGAGGAGGAGGGGGGGAGAGAACGAGGAGGAGGGGGGGGGGAGAGGAGGGGGGGAGAGGAGGAGGAGGGAGCGGAGGAGGAGGAGGAGGGGGGGGAGAGAACGAGGAGGAGGGCGGAGCGTAGGAGGGGGGAGAAGACGAGGAGGAGGAAGGGGGGGGGAAGGGGGAGAGGAGGAGGAGGGAAAGGAGGAGGAGGGGGAAAAGGAGGAGGATGAGGGAGTGGAGGAGGGAGGGGGGAGAGGATGAGGAGGAGGAGGGGGGAGAGGATGAGGAGGAGGAGGGGGGGAAGGAGGAGGAGGGGGGGGAGGGGAACGAGGAGGAGGAGGGAGGAGAGGACGAGGGGGGAGAGGACGAGGAGGAGGAAGTGGGGGGGAAGGGGGAGAGGAGAAGGAGGAGGGAGAGGAGGAAGAGGAGGAGGGGGGGGGCAGAGGAGGGGGAGAGCAGGAGGAGGAGGGGGAGGGGGGGAGGAGGAGGAGGAGGGAGGGAGATAAAGAGGAGGAGGGGGGAGAGGAGGTGGAGGAAGGAGAGGAGGGGGAGGGAGGAGGTGTGGGTGGGATAGAACGAGGAGGAGGAGGGGGGGAAGAGAACGAGGAGGAGGAGGGGAGGGGGGAGAGGAGGAGGAGGGGGGAGAGAAGTAGGGGGAGGGGGGGATGAGGAGGAGGAGGGGGGAGAGGAGGAGGAGGAGGAGGAGGAGGGGGGGAAAGGAGTAGGAGGAGGTGGGAGAGGAGGAGGAGGGGGGGAGGAGGGGGGGGAGAGGAGGAGGAGGAGGAGGGGGGGGAGAGAACGAGGAGGAGGAGGGGGAGAGGATGAGGAGGGGGGGCGAGGAGGTGGATGGGGGGGAGAGGAGGAGGAGGAGGAGGAGGAGGGGGGGGAGGAGGAGGAGGGGGGGGGGGAAATAAGTTTCTATTTTCCACCTGGGGACAAAAGGTCAGATCTCTGGTCAGATATATTTGCAGTGTCTCCGAGGTGATGTAAGAGAGCCCGACTCAATTACATTTTCTGATAAAGGCCTGTGATGCAATGGTTATTCTGATTGAAAATTATGGAGAAAAATGAACAAAAATTTGTAACCACATATTTTCATTAAAAAATGTTTTGGCTGAAAAATACAGATGAAAATGATGAAACGGATGAACTTTTAGAGCAAACGTTAGATGAACTGGGTGTTCAGGATGTAAATGTATGTGATTTAGAGAAAAATAACAAGGCTGCCAATGGCAACCTTTTTCGTGAATTCATTAAGGCTGTATTAACTTGCTGTAAAGTCAAAAATAATCTGAAAATGATATCTGACAATGTCACAGATTTAAATATTAAAATTGATGCAAAGAACATTAAACGTCAAAGGAGTGCAGAAGCGATCAAAGATATTCTGCAAAAAATGGGAGCCTGTAAAGATGTCCGTGAAAATTGTTTTCCTTGTCAAGGTGAAAAGTTGTGGCACCAATGGTCAGACACAGAAAAAGAATTTTGCCGGTTGAAAAAAGGAAGCGGTCCTGAATATATGAACCAATTGAGAACGAAAAAACAAAATCTCCGCATTGAACAAATGAAACAGATTACACCAACAATGACAGAATTTATTTCAAACATTTCAAAATTTGATGAAGAAGAGTGTAAACTGTTCATACATGGGCTGGAACTTGAACTGAATGATAAAACAAGAAGAACAATGCGTGAAGAAAATAAAAACGTCAATGCATGTGGTGCTCATGACATAAGCAAAGAGCTTCAGCCATCAAATATGAAGTCGTCTTTGTCTACAGTTGGTTTGGAGCATTTATTTCGTGAAGTTGCACAGATCTATGAAGCATCTAAAGAGTGCAAGATGCATCTAGATCACAAAAACCTTTCAGCTCGTATGGCACATTTGTTTCTTGATGGATTTCCCATGGAGCTCCTAGATGGAGACGCTGGCTGCATTCCCATTGACTGGGACACAGACGTGTTCGGAGAAGTAAACAACATTCTATTAGGAGAATTACACAACATTCTGAAACGAGACCCCCGCATATTTGTGCTGTCTGTGCTGGGCGTGCAGAGCTCGGGGAAGTCCACGCTGCTCAACACCATGTTTGGGCTGCAGTTCGCAGTGAGTTCTGGTCGATACACACGCGGCGCATTCATGCAGCTCCTCCGCATTGACAATGAATTAACAGAAGAGCTCGGGTTTGAGTTCATCCTGGTGATCGACACAGGAGGGTTAAAAGCTCTTGAGCTGACAACACTAGAAAACAGCTATGAGCATGACAATGAGCTAGCAACACTGGCTATTGGTCTCAGCAATGCTACAATTCTCAATGTCAAGATGGAAAATGCAGAAGAAATGAAAGACATTCTGCAGATTGTTGTTCACGCCTTTTGAGAATGACTGAAGGTGGAAAG
Organism: Lampetra fluviatilis; assembly: GCF_964198595.1. Taxonomy (NCBI): domain Eukaryota; kingdom Metazoa; phylum Chordata; class Hyperoartia; order Petromyzontiformes; family Petromyzontidae; genus Lampetra; species Lampetra fluviatilis. The sequence goes on from NC_136351.1 coordinate 4,360, forward strand.
AAACCCAGCTGTGTGTTTGTTCATCAGAATAGTGAAGGCGTCTCATGAGAAGACTAAAAAGGACCAGGAACGTCTTCTTCAGATACTGAATGATATGACTGAGGCGGCTGCAAAAATGGAAGAAAAATCGATGTATTATAAACAATTCACAGATGTTATAGATTATGATGCAGAAAACGACAAATGGTACATCCCTGGACTCTGGGCTGGCGGTTCCTCTATGGCTCGGGTCAGTTGTACATATAGTGATGAGGTATGGAAACTAAAAAAACACCTCCTAGAAAAATGTAAAAAACGTTCAAAGTTGGGAAACATTTACACGTTGCCAGAATTCAGTGCATGTGTAATAACAGCCATAGAGGGTTCACGTGGGGATTGGCTTGCCGGTCCTGCTTTGTAGCCAATAAGGGTTGAGATAGGAAGCATGGCCCCGGCGTGATCACGGCATGTCATCAGGAGTGATTGGCCTAGCCATTCGGGGCCCCAGCTAATGGGGAGCCGGATGAGAGGCGTGGTCCCGGGATTGACAGGGAACCATCGAGAATGGTCAAGGCTGTCCATGGAGGATTGGCTGGGGGGACCACGTGACGAAGGGATTAAGAGGGAGTGAGAGAGAACGATCGAGAGCAGACTGGGGAACGAACAGAGCGAGAGCCACGCGCGTACGGGGGCTCTGGGTGCCACGTGCGCGGTGGGAACTGTGTGAATTCTGCCCGCTCTCTGTCATCTGCCAGCAACGGAGAGTGTGTGAGTGAAGTGTATTGTGGAAGTGAAAATAAAGAGGACCGATTCTGAAGCCGTCTCAGAAGGATTATTACACTGGTGTCAGAAGTGCTTCTGCGACTGTTTGGACGATCGTCAAGATGTCCAAGCACCCCAGAAAAAAGAACCTGCCCGTGCCTCTATCGGAGGAAGAGGTCGAGACGGATGAAGATGAGCTGTTGGGAGCTACAGCCCCTATGCCGCCTGCTGATAATATTCTCCTCGACGCCTCTCAGCGTCGACCGGGGGAAGATGCGACCACCGCAGGAACGAAAGACGAGTGGCGGCTGATGGCGGAGCAGATTGAGTCATTACGCGCCATTCTGCTCAACCTGGTGACCGCGGTGGCGTCCTCGCCAGCCGCGGGTCGCCAGATCGCCGAACAGCTGGACGCCGCGGGAAGGGGTCCTGCAAAGGAATCCGCGTCCGCCATTACTCCTGCCACGCGGGAGGACGCCGTCATTTTGGGTGGGGCGGCTGCGCTGGAGCCGTCGGGCGCCATTTTGGGCGCGCCTACCGCCACGCGGCCGCCGGACGCCATTTTGCCTGCAACGGGTGGAGAGCAGGAACGGCAGTCGGAGACGCTCGCGGCGCGCGCTTGCCACCGTGGACATCGCCTTCCACAAATTAAAGAATTTATCGCTGGGGGCGATTGGAGTGCTTTTACGTGGCGCTTCGAGTCAGCTTTTAGATCCGTCAACTGGACGGAGGATGAAGCACTGGGAGCGCTACCTGCACTGCTTGATGATGTTTCTCTGGGGGTGTTCCGCTCCATCCCGGCGTCCAAGAAGAAGACACTGCGGGACGCGTTCGTAGAGATGGCGGAATTTTATGACCCACCGACGTCAGCCACCAGGAAATTTATGTCGCGTCGCCGAGCATCAGAGGAATCGCCGTTGGCTTATCGGGGGGCGTTGATGGCGCTGGCCATGGCTGCCTACCCCGACGCGACGGCCGATCATTTGGATCCTCTCATCCTTTCCCGTATGCTGGAGTTGGCTCAGGAGCTCAACATTTCGCTACCTGTGTGCGGCCACGAACCGCTTACATCGCGATGGGTGGCACGCTGCCTGGACGCTAAATTTAATATTAAGCGTTGGGACCAGATGGCGGCATGGACGGGGAAACCCGAAATCGACGGGCCGCCTTTGGGGTGGTCTCCACGACTGGTGGTCCACTGCTCCGAAGACTCGGGCGACGACGACATGCTGGCTGCTGCTGTTCCGCATAGGATTCCGGGACGGCGGCTGCGCGACCAGCGTGGCGACTACACGGGCCGTCCATGCGCAAGGGCCGGGTCGTCCGACCGCCGGCCGACATCGGCCGCGTGCTTCAAGTGCGGCAGACGGGGCCATTTCGCCCGTGACTGCCGCTGCCGACCTCTGCTGTCGCCTCTTCCGCCAAGGGGACCTCCATCTCCTCCACCTGCTGTGGAGCTGCAACAACCTCGGGCGAGTCGGCACAAATCGGACACCCGGCAGGTCTTATCACATCACTCATCCACTCGCACTCATTCTTGCACTCCTAAGGATACATTTACTTCCCCTGCTCCATTTACGCGCTCTGCTACACAGTGGAAAAAATTGTCTCGCAGGGTTGTGGCTGCGGCGTCGGGCTCGTCGACGGTACGGGGTACCATCGACGACGTTGACGTCCGTATCTTGGTGGACACGGGCGCGTCTGCTAGCATCATTTCAGATGTTATTTTCCATTTGTTGTCCATTCCTACGTCGCGGATACGCAGGTTAAATGACGCGTGTGTCGCCGCAAATGGGGGAAGCATGGGTATCTGTGGTCAGGTAGATGTGAGCATCGCTATCGTAAATATTACCGCCGCAGGACCTGTGTTAATCTCTCCTCGCTAGCTGTTCCATGCTTACTCGGTACTGATTTCCTGCGCCGGATGCCGCTGAGAATACGGGTCGACCAGGACTGTTTGAAATTGCCGGGGGGTCGTAGAATGGCGTTCCTGCCTTCCCTGTTGGCCAACGCACCTACAGGTAACGCAGTTACTGCCGTGGTTGCTGCTACGGTGGAGGTTCCGTCGGGAGCGCAAATGCTAATTCCGCTGCGTTATCGAAAACCCCTTCGAATGGGAAGGGATGCGAAGGGCGTGCTTTTATCCCCATAGAATTTGGTATCTAAATCTTTTTCTTTGGCGGCGGCACAAACGATCGTGCGACCAGGTCAAGCACCTTTCATACAGGTGTTAAATGGGGGACCTGACCGCGTTGTTGTTCAGGAGGGATCGGTGCTGGCTCACGCCACTACCGATTTCGCCGCTTGTGACAAAACGCCGCGCGCTCGGATGCCCGCGGGTGGGCCTCCGCACGATCGTTCACAAGAACGCTGGATCGCAGATTTATGCGGAGAGAATTCTTCCTTGTCGAATGAACAAAGGAACGCCCTGTGTTCACTATTGCTACGGTACACTAATGTTTTCAGCAGAAATGATTTGGACCTCGGCCGCACGTCGCTTTTGTCGCACCATATTGACACCAGTGCGGCACCTCCCATCTGTATGCACCCTCATCGCATGAGCCCGGCGGAAAGGGAACACGTGCGCGGAGCGGTAGATGAATTGCTGGCGGCGGATATTATTTCGCCGTCCAACAGCCCTTGGGGCGCGCCCGTCGTTCTGGTTAAGAAAAAGGATGGTGGTACGAGATTTTGCGTTGATTTCCGCCGGTTGAAAAAAATTTCGGTGGCGGATGCGTACCCCTTACCGAGGAAGGATGATTCATTGGATGCTTTATCGGGTGCTAAATTCTTTTCCACCCTTGACCTGTCCTCGGGTTTCTGGCAGCTTCCCCTCGACGATGAGTCGAAGGCCAAAATGGCATTCCGCACGCCGCACGGTCTTTTTGAATTTAATCGGTTGCCTATGGGCTTGAATGCGGCGCCGGCGACGTTTCAGCGGCTCATGGAATTGGTGTTGGCTGGACTACAGTGGGAAACGTGCCTCATATATCTAGACGATATAATTATCTTCAGCCGCACGTTCGAGGAACACCTCCAACGCCTAGAGACGGTTTTTCAAAGAATGCGCGCGGCTGACCTTAAGTTTAAACCTAAAAAATGCCACCTTCTGCAACACTCCGTCCGTTACTTGGGTCATATTGTCAGTTCAGACGGCGTGTCCACTCACCCTCTGAAAATCAAATGTGTACGAGAGTGGCCTACACCACTTCAGTGGGTGATGTTCGGCGGTTTATTGGGTTCGCTTCCTATTATCACCGCTTCGTTAAGAACTTTGCGACGTTAGCAAAACCATTACACGTTCTGACTGGCAAAAATCAAAGGTTTAAATGGGGAGCGGAGGAGGAAAGTTCTTTTGTGGCACTTCGGGACCACCTCGCCACGGCGCCTACGCTAGATTACCCTGACTTCTCACAGCCGTTCATCCTTGACACGGATGCTAGTGATATGGGCATTGGGGCCGTTTTGTCGCAACGTAAGGACGGGGTTGAGCGAGTGGTGGCGTACGGCAGCAGGGTTCTATCCCCTGCGGAAATGCGCTATTGCGTGACAAGACGAGAACTTTTGGCAATTGTCCACTTTGTTCAATTGTACCGGCCGTACCTGTATGGACGGAAGTTCCTAGTTTGCACTGATCATGCGGCTTTGCAATACTCCTTGAAATTGGATCAACCATCAGGCCAATTGGCTCAGTGGTTGGAATCGTTACAGGAATTTTCCTTCGATATTACATACCGAAAGGGGGCCCGTCACGCGAACTCTGACGCGCTCTCAAGGCTGCCGCCCCTTCCTCCGTGCGCTTGCCTGACGGGCACGCACCGCTGTGCGGCACCGCCCACCTCGCCCTGTCCGGTTATGGGGGCGATAGCGAATGAGGACGACGCAGGGGCTAAAGCGGAGGAGGACGACCAGCAGGTGTCGGTGGACACCGATGATACCTTACGGCTGCCGCACGCGGTCTGGTTACGTGAGCAGGAGGCTGATGCCTCACTGTCTCCGCTACGGAAATTGATAGGCAAACAAAAATCTCAATTGGCGGGCTGGAAGTGGCAGATGTTCCGAGGCAAGTCGGGATTGTTAATGTGTACCGACGGGTTGTCTGACCGACCACGCTTGGTGGTGCCTACTTCGCTTCGCTACGACCTGCTCCGTGCTCTGCACGCTGATAAGTTGATGCACCTCGGCGTCCAATAGACTTTGGCCGCGATGCAGAAGGATTTCTTTTGGGCCGGTATGACGGCAGACGTCAATGACTTTGTCCGCTCATGCCAGGGTTGTGCGAAGAGGAAGCCACCTCGGAACCCCTATGTACCACCGTTACGTTCCATTGAGGTGTCCCGTATCAACGAATTGGTTGCTCTCGATATTCTGGGCCCGTTTCCCCCGTCGGCTAGGGGCAATAAATACCTTCTGGTCGGGGTGGAATATTTTTCTCGATGGCCGATGGCCTGGCCTCTGCCCGACCAAACGGCAGCGTCCATTACCGACGCTTTCTTGAATGGGTATGTCATGGACAAGGGGGCACCTGAGAGGCTGCTCACAGATCAAGGGCGGAATTTCTCTTCTAAATTGCTTAAGGAAGTTTGTGACGCGCTGGGTACGAAGAAAATTCGCACTTCTCCATACCATCCACAAACAGATGGTATGGTGGAACGATTCAACCGTACCCTCTCGGCTATGCTTTGTCACACGGTCAGTGAAAAGCAAACCGATTGGGACCTGCACATACCAGGCGTCTTAGCGGCTTACCGCATGGTTCCACACACGTCCACGGGATACTCACCATTTTTTTTGATGTATGGCCGTGAAAATGTTCCACCCATCGATGTGCAGCTGGGTAAGCCGGGTAAACGACCGTCCCGCTCCTTGCCTGACCACGTGCGTGATTCGCTTTAATGAGTAACGGAGGCGCGAGAGGCTGCCCGGTGTGCGACGGCCCGTGCCCAGGCAAGGAAAGAACGGTATGCGCGTCGATCGCATACTCGCATGCTTTGGTCAGTGGGGGACCTGGCGTGGCTCCACTGCCCCCAGGTACCGGCGGGCACATCCCCCAAACTGCACAGGCCGTGGCGGGGGCCTGTGACGCTGGTAGATGTTCGGAACTCGCAAAGTATCCGCGTTCAGTACGGAAAATGGCGGTGGTATGTTCACTCCTCGCGACTTAAACCCTATGTTGACGCGCGTGTCGGCCCTTCATCCCCACTAATTGACCTGCCGGGTTCTGCCGAGCCAACTACGCCGATTGCCACACCCGTTGATCCCAAGGCGGACTGTGTTGTGCCTCCTACAGATGAATAGGTTCTGAGGGCTGAAGAAGCCCCAGCCGCCCCCCCTCCAACGGGGCCTGCCCTGGACATGACCAAGCACCAACAACCTACTTCTTCTTCGAGCCTACCACCTCCTGTCCATCCGGAAGCAAAGCGACTATGCGCTGGGAGCGGAGAGGGTCCCGCGTCGCGTACGCGGTCGAAATCTCTTCCGTTTTGTTAACGTTTGATCGTTTCGCTAAATTCCCTGTCGTTACTGCGCTGCAGGGGCGCCCTAATGTATGTTGTGATTTTTCATGGGTGACTGTTTTAAATGTTGTTAGGCGCGGGGACGCCGGTTCACCCTCGTATTGTTAAACGCACCTTGGTGCCCTAATAAGATGTCGGAATTGGTTCATCACCCTTTTCCCAGCCGAGACGGCTAATTTTTTTCACCGGGGGGTGGGGGGGGGTGATGTAATAACAGCCATAGAGGGTTCACGTGGGGATTGGCTTGCCGGTCCTGCTTTGTAGCCAATAAGGGTTGAGATAGGAAGCATGGCCCCAGCGTGATCACGGCATGTCATCAGGAGTGATTGGCCTAGCCATTCGGGGCCCCAGCTAATGGGGAGCCGGATGAGAGGCGTGGTCCCGGGATTGACAGGGAACCATCGAGAATGGTCAAGGCTGTCCATGGAGGATTGGCTGGGGGGACCACGTGACGAAGGGATTAAGAGGGAGTGAGAGAGAACGATCGAGAGCAGACTGGGGAACGAACAGAGCGAGAGCCACGCGTGTACAGGGGCTCTGGGTGCCACGTGCGCGGTGGGAACTGTGTGAAGTCTGCCCGCTCTCTGTCGTCTGCCAGCAACGGAGAGTGTGTGAGTGAAGTGTATTGTGGAAGTGAAAATAAAGAGGACCGATTCCGAAGCCGTCTCAGAAGGATTATTACACATGGATAAAGACGATGTGGACTGCAATGAAAAAATAAACATACGTCTTCCATTTCCAGAACTTTCTTGTTCTTGAAGCATACAACACGTTATGCACTGCATATACAGGATGGGAATTAAATCTTCGTATGAATATGATTTCCTGGATGCAAAATGTGTCCAATCAAGTAAAGCGTGCATCACATGAGGAGCTTCAAAATTTGAAAATAAGTCTCGATAAAGATGTGACTGACGAAATTATAAATCAACAACGTATATTTGAGAACTGTTTGTCAGATTATTTTAAGGTTTCTGAAAAAAACACCCTTATTGAGAAGTACAGAGGATTGTCTCATTAGTGTTCAACATTTATGCTCTGTGGTGTCAAAAGAGACTCTTAGCAAATGCAAGGAGTGCATCGATACACATGAATGCCTAGAATCTTACAGAAATGTAGAAACTCAATACAAACAAACTATAGGCGAGAAAGTTAAAAGGGTCTTGGAAAACTGCACACATTCAGATAAAGGATTGGACGAAGAACAACTTCAGAAGATATTTAATGTAATTTGGTCTGAAACGGTTTCTGATCTCAAAAGAATTACATTGCAAGAATGTGACGTGAAACGTGACATGGAAAAAGCATTGCTTTCTTTGGTGAAGACAGACGCAAGTTTCTTCAAGGAAAGGTTGCAAAGTTGTTCTTGGTCTGATATGGGAAGAAAAAATTTTGAGACGATTAAAACCCACTCCAATGGAATGCATAATAAAGCAAAGTCATTTGAAGAAAAAACTGCACTAGACAGCATTGTAAATCTCTCCAGTGACATTATTGATAATTGCAAACAATTCATAAAAACCAAAGCACATGCTGCCACAGATTACTGGCCAGCTTACTGTGATGAACTGCTGCAGCACGTAGATTTGATTTTGAAAAACACACCCGATGATAACAAACAATACAGCAAATGTTTCGTAATAGACATCAAGATGTATGTTTGCTCCATTGCCATCGAACCTTTCGCAAAGCAACACGAGCATTTTCTTAAGCAAAACGACCCATTGACTCGACTTGAAGAGATTAAAAGATCATATTGCAATTTGCTGACATCAATGTGTAAAACTGAAGATGGAAAACAAAGAAATGTTATCGCCCTTTGTGATGGATGCCTTAAACCCGCATTCTTGGCAGTTCTGAAAGAACAATTAGGGACAATTATTGTCTGGAAAACGAGGACAAACATTATTCTTTCAAATCGTAAAGCACTTCAAGCGACTATTTTGTCGTCCCTACTGAACGGAGACAACTTTGACACCTTAACCAGTTTCATCCACGACTCCAACGGATGCACTATGTCAGTGATAAAGGGTCTCATTGTAGAGCATTGCACACAAAGGGATTCAACGAAAGAAGGGAAGCCCTGTAAAATCCAATGCTCTGCACAACCTATTCTAGATGGGATCATGGAAAAATTAAACGATGCGATATTAAAAGAAACGGAACACACTGCATCTATTACAGTGGCTGATTTGTTAGAAAAACTTAAATCTAATCTCATAAAAGACATCGTCATGAAATTTGACGTTCTTCAAGTTGTGGGACCCCACACTCTTGAAAACCCAGACAAGATCAGCGAGTTTAAAAAAGAAGTTGGTGAAGGAATTAAGCGAGTGAGCTCCGAAATTATGAAAGATTTGTGTGGCTTAGAAAACCTTAACACATTATTGGATGAAATGCCAGTGAAACCACATGAAGTGATATTCAAGACCGGGGCAGCGATGCATTACCCTCAAGGGCTGTGCGGCAGGAAGTGTAGTGACGAAACTCTGATCGTCGATGTATGCACAACGTCTGTGGCAAAGAGCTAACGAGGATACTAATGAAGAGTGGTATGAGTACAGGAACTATCCTGACGTTAATGACTATTACAAATCTTGGGACATTCCACCAGAGACCATTGACCCGGAGCCACCACTTTGGAAGTTTGTTTTTTCTAAATACAATAAAAAAAAACTTGCCAAGATGTATGAAACCAAATCAGCAAAACTCCCAGAAGAATGGGCTCTTGTAACAAAGGACGCTGTGGAAAACAACTTGAGAGAAAAATACGGGAAAATAGAAAATATAAACCTATTTTGGAATCTTATGAAGAAATTTACCACCGACTCTTTGCGATACATTGCACACGGTTATGTGAACATTACTGGGATAAAAAAAAAATCTCTCCAAACACGCAACCTCACACACCGATTCGCACTAAATTCCCAGTCGAGTCAAATGATCCTTATAAATATTTTTTTCTCTACACTCCTACTTTGAGCGCATATAATATAAAGTCATCCATAATTACCTCACAATCGATTTGATTGTTATACCCCGAGGACCTTTATCACACTTTTCATTTTTTGAACATTTTCTCTATCGGTCTGAAACCGTTTTACCTGGCAAAATCACTTTCTCACTTTCCCCACCATATTTTCTCACCTAGGTCTCTTTATATAAAATTATAATAAACACAACTCTCCCCCTAAAATGACCTCGACAATCCCGCCTGAGGACCAGTATTCATGGGGATCAATTTGCCAAATTCTGCTCCTGTATGGTGATAGTGTCGGACAAGACAAGCATGTCCGTCACTGCACTCGGTCAATCACCTTGCTAACTTTTGAGCGGGATTTTTCAAACATTTATTTTTTAGATACCAAAACACGTTCCGTCGGAGTGGGCAGGTATGAACTTGGTTGGACAGCGCATTCGTGCACGACAGACAGACAACTCATACCTGGTGGGCAGTGTGGAACCTGTTGTTCCTACCTGTATAATTGTAGTGTGTCGTGTCGTGTATGTGTAGTGTATAGGTTAAACGTTGAGTTTTATACGGGTACCACGGTGACCAGCCCCTCCCCACCCAGCCCCACTCTCCCCTCCCCACCCAGCCCCTCCCTCCCCACCCAGCCCCTCCCCACCCTCCCCTCTCCACCCAGCCCCACCCCTCCCACCCTCCCCTCCCCATATGCACGACAGACAGACAAATAATCCCTGGTGGGCAGTGTGGAACCTGTTGTATAATGTCATTGTAATCTTGTGATTTTGTGAGTGAACCGAAAATGTATAAAAAAATGTATTATAGCTTTAATAGCTTGTATATCAATATATTAATCATGTTCATGGTGTAAGAATGTACGTGTTGCTTACGTTTAAAGAGCAAAGCCCGTACAGGGACGTGGATCTCGGTGAATTATTTACTTTCTAGATGTACACTAATACTTACTCTCTACCTTGTAATGGTTTTGACTCGTTGCACCTCATGTTGTGAGTATCTCCATCACTGCTGGAGTTACCCAAAGGGACCTACCTAGATCCCTCTCACTCTGCTGGCACACAGCGACCCAACTGACTGATCCCAGCTTCCACTGGCGCCTCCTTGAGCGAGCCAGGGACTGAAAGCCGGGACTCTGGTACTGCCTCTGTTGGAATCATCCCAGGCCAGAACAACCCCGAATCTGGCTCCTATCTACGGACCCATGCAACACCCACGCATCCTACCCAGCCATCTCGCGTGTCTCAAGACTCATTAACCCTGCATCCACTGTCACAACCCAGTTACACACTCTTTGTCAGCACTTCAGCCAGAGTGATTCTCTACATCACCAACCGCCTTGGAGACCAACATGCACTGTACAAGTTAGCATTTGTATCCACTATCTGTTTAATTCGATTCAGCTTCCAGCCTCAACTACCATGACCCTCATCGTCACAACCATCCTCACCACAAAGGCCCCAGCTCCGTAATGCATAGGCACCCATTCGCCAGAATCATCATCCTTCACCTCCATTCCATGCCCACTCCGGAGAAGAAACTAACCATTGGAACTTGGACAAGTCCAGCCTGAGATCACCTCTGAAGAATCGTGACACCACTGGGACAATCACCTTGCTCAACTTTTGAGAGGGACTTTTCAAACATGTTTTGAGATACCAAATATTGTCATTGTAATCTTATGATTTGTGAGATGAACCAAAAATGTATGATTCTTTTTTTAATGATAGCTTTAATGGCTTGTATATCAATTTATTAATCATGTTCATGGCGTAAAAATGTACGTATTTCTTAAGTTTTAAGACCTGATTGGGCTTCAATTTACGCTTCAATTTATTTGCGAATTGTTACTTCATGTGATTAAACACCCCTCCATAGCATTGCTGGTTTGGTTGATTTGTCGTAATCTTTCATCCACATGAAACAACAACGCTACCGCTCCACCCCCACCCACCTTGCATGTGAGGCAATAGGGGCATGGTGCGTTCCTGCAACATGCGAGCACACTTTTGGGTGTTGTTATTTCTCTGCATCAAGCATTGGCTGGAAACGACGTACAAGTATCCAAATATATGACCTACGATATGAGGTGGTGTTACTTGCCCTGGTTAATATTTATTTTAGGACACTTATCACACTGTGTCCGTTTTGAGTGCACGTGTGTGTTTTTGTTGATGTGTATGTTTGTACATCTTTGTATGTGTTTTAGCGCACTAAGGTGCCAACTGTTGAAGTACTAAAGGCGATCCAGAGTCTGAGACCAGCAAAGGCACCGGGGAGAGATGATCTCCCAAGCGAAATGCTGAGGGAGGATGGCGTTTGTGCACAGACTGCCCTACGTGACATCATAACAACAGTCTGGACCACTGGACGGGTTCTGCAGGACTGGAAGGATGCCCTGGTGGTCCCCCTCTTTAAGAAAGGGGACCACACAGATTGTAATAACTATATTGGGGCATCTCACTCCTCAGTGTGCCAGGAAAGATCCTGGCAAGGATTATTTAACATCGCCATGCTAGGTACACTGAGGAGAGGCTTGCGGTTTCTGCAAAGATGCCATATTTTCTGTCCATCAAGGCCTATGATACCATCAGTAGGCTTGGGCTCTGAGTCATTCTTCGTGCTTTCAGAGTCCCTGACCCTCTGCTCACTATCATTAAGGACCTTCATGATGGTGAGCAGGCCCGGGTATTCACTGTTTACCTTGGGGTGCAACAGGATGTCCTATGGCTCCATTCTTTAACATCTATTTCGACCACGTAGTTCGTGAAGCCTTTGATGGCTGTACCGGAGGAATTTCCATCTGGTACAGATACAATGGGAGGCTAATCGATGCCCGGGTGTGGTAAAGGGATGGCTCCCTATTGGGCAACCACGTTATGTATGCCGATCTGGTAATTGCCGCTCACTCAGAGGAGGAGTTGGAGGCGCTGCTGCTGAACCTGGAGCATGCCACTAAGAGGTGGGGCCTTACCATCAGCCCACCAAAACTAACCACCTGCCTGGGTATTTTGTATCATCGGACACTCCACCCCCCGCAACTCCCAATTGGTGATGGGGCAGTTGTGGAGAGAGTGGAGAGTTTCCTATACGTGGGCAGTGTGCTCATGACCAGCTCCAGTTTGACAGCAGAAGTCTCACTCCGAATCAGTCGAGCAGCATTATCTTTTCATCGGTTGTGTAACGCTGTGTGGAAGCTACCTGGTCTATCGCTCCGCACGAAGTTCAGGTCTTCTCGGCCACAGTAATTCATTTCCTTCTCTACGCTTGCGAAACGTGGACCCCCCTAATGTAACATCTTTGCCAGTTATAAACATTTAGGCTGGCCTGCCTACGATCCATCCTGGGTTTAACCCGGCTGGATTGTATGAGGAGCTCACAAATCCATGCACGATCTGGGCAAAGTCCCATCGGTGAGCTCTTCCGGCAGGCAAGACTGCGTTGGCTGGGCCATGTAGCCCGCATGCCCAGTCACCGCATGCCTAAACAGCTTTTGTTTGGCCAGATAGAGGGGGCTAAACGGGCGCAGCACGGGCTAGAGAAGAGATGAAGTGATGTGGTACAGGAGGATGTGGAGCTGAGTGGACTTGCCGATGACTGCTACCAGCGGTGTCAAGATCGGCATCTGTGGAGGAGGCTCGTGAAAGACACTACTAGGCAGTTGGAGACAGTCGCCCTCCAACAACAACGGAGGCCGGAGAAGCGATACTCACAACAATGAGCGGAGCGCCGGATAGCTAAAGTACAGCAAGTTGGCACAGTAGGGGGCACATGTGATGCATCAGCCAGTCATCTCAGTCAGTCGACCCATGGCAACTGGGTCTGCCCTGTTACCTCCTGCCAGCGGGCGTTCGACACTTCACGTGGCCTCAAGGTACACATAGCCTGGCATAAGTATCACGTGGTGACGTCACAACCACTTAGTGACAAATGGTGGTTGTTGTTGTTGGTGCACTGCAGAATGAACCGGAGTTTGATTCCCGCTCATGGCCAACACCATTCACGATTATCTGAACCGGTCGTTGGTTTCCCCTAGGTCAATTCGGCTTCAAATTAGTATCTGGTGCGATGTGTAAACATTGCCACTCAGCAGATTAAGGCAAACGGGCAAGGTGCTGGCCACCCACCCCCTCGTGTGCCATGCCAGCCTTCTTCATAGGTGCTGCTCGCTAATAGCGATTGCCATAACAATCTGCTAAAGTCTATATGGGGGATCTTTGTGCGTGAGTGTATTTGTGTGTCTTACCTACAAAGTCATTTTTGTCTCTCTCTGTCTGCACACGCCTTGCAACGCTTTTAACTGACAAACTGTTGGGTTTACGTTTCGACCAAGTACACAGATACACACTAATCCCCTGTACGAAAACGCGCTATATGTTTTTCCGTCAAATTTAAACTAATAAAATCACACATATAATAGTAGGTGTTTACCCTTTTAACTGGTACAAAACTGACACCTTTATTCAAGGCATCATGTTTGCAATGACCACAACACAAGTTAGTCAAAAAAGCAAACAAAAAGAATCAACTCTGATAAGGATGATAATATGCACTGTCCTTGAAGTTGATTGGCCCACACCCGAGACGGCTTTCTTTAGAGCCTAGTCCCCATTGGTGTAGGGCCAGATGACACCAGAAGGCGTACAACTCAAACACAGTGCAATATCAGAGTATTGAGAGCTCGGGGAAAGCATTTACACTGTAATAAATGGACTCGACCACGATGTCTGGTCTAGTGTCCTTTATTTGGGTTCGTCTTCTCTTCCCACACGGCTGACTCACTCTCAGACCCTCCGCTCGGCGCCGACGCTGCTGTCGCACCCGTCGCCGCCAATAGCCTCTTTGCTGGTCTCCTCGTGTCGCTCCCGTAGCCTCTAGCAGCCTTGCTGCTGTTCCCCACACGCAGCCCCTCCGGCTGCTGTCGCTCCCGTAGCCCTCTTGCTCTGCAGCTCCAGGCTGGCTGCTGTAGCCCCTAGCAGCCTCGCTGCTGTCTCTCACACGCAGCCTCTCCGGCTGCACTCGCTGCTCCCAGCTTTCGCCCTCCGTGGCCTCACCCTCGTCCAGTCTCCATTCTTCCCTTTTCCGACTGCCTCGATCTCTTCCTGTCTCACCGCTATACTATCTCCCTCTCACGTGACCCTGACTCCTCCCCCACATGACGTCACATCCGCCAAGCCCTTTACGCCCGCATTACAACACTATGAGATCTCTTTTACCAGTGGCAAAATATAATAGTAGGTGTTTACCCTTTTAACTGGTACCAGTTGGTACCAGTTAAAAGGGTAAACACCTACTACCTACTATTATATTTTGCCACTGGTAAAAGAGATCTCATAGTGTAAATGCTTTCCCCGAGCTCTCAATACTCTGATATTGCACTGTGTTTGAGTTGTACGCCTTCTGGTGTCATCTGGCCCTACACCAATGGGGACTAGGCTCTAAAGAAAGCCAATCAACTTCAAGGACAGTGCATATTATCATCCTTATCAGAGTTGCTTCTTTTTGTTTGCTTTTTTGACTACTTGTGTTGTGGTCATTGCAAACATGATGCCTTGAATAAAGGTGTCAGTTTTGTACCAGTTAAAAGGGTAAACACCTACTATTATATTTTGCCACTGGTAAAAGAGATCTCAAAGTGTAAATGCTTTCCCCGAGCTCTCAATACTCTGATATTGCACTGTGTTTGAGTTGTACGCCTTCTGGTGTCATCTGGCCCTACACCAATGGGGACTAGGCTCTAAAGAAAGCCGTCTCGGGTGTGGGCCAATCAACTTCAAGGACAGTGCATATTATCATCCTTATCAGAGTTGCTTCTTTTTGTTTGCTTTTTTGACTACTTGTGTTGTGGTCATTGCAAACATGATGCCTTGAATAAAGGTGTCAGTTTTGTACCAGTTAAAAGGGTAAACACCTACTATTATATTTTGCCACTGGTAAAAGAGATCTCAAAGTGTAAATGCTTTCCCCGAGCTCTCAATACTCTGATATTGCACTGTGTTTGAGTTGTACGCCTTCTGGTGTCATCTGGCCCTACACCAATGGGGACTAGGCTCTAAAGAAAGCCGTCTCGGGTGTGGGCCAATCAACTTCAAGGACAGTGCATATTATCATCCTTATCAGAGTTGCTTCTTTTTGTTTGCTTTTTTGACTACTTGTGTTGTGGTCATTGCAAACATGATGCCTTGAATAAAGGTGTCAGTTTTGTACCAGTTAAAAGGGTAAACACCTACTATTATATTTTGCCACTGGTAAAAGAGATCTCATAGTGTAAATGCTTTCCCCGAGCTCTCAATACTCTGATATTGCACTGTGTTTGAGTTGTACGCCTTCTAGTGTCATCTGGCCCTACACCAATGGGGACTAGGCTCTAAAGAAAGCCGTCTCGGGTGTGGGCCAATCAACTTCAAGGACAGTGCATATTATCATCCTTATCAGAGTTGCTTCTTTTTGTTTGCTTTTATGACTACTTGTGTTGTGGTCATTGCAAACATGATGCCTTGAATAAAGGTGTCAGTTTTGTACCAGTTAAAAGGGTAAACACCTACTATTATATTTTGCCACTGGTAAAAGAGATCTCATAGTGTAAATCACACATATAAATTTATCATTACGCTGATCGTGGCGCCAAAAGCACGCCTCTGCGCATGCATGTGTGGTGTTGGTACCGGGGTACGCACACGCCAAACCGGCTGACTTGTAATACTTACCGGCGTGAGCGATTGTGTCATCCCTGGCCAGAGCTCCTGAGGGGCGGGAGGCTGTGGGGCATGTGGGGGTTCACAAAGCACCGCCCTAGGGGAGAAGCGGTACAAACCTGTTCTGGGCGGTTGTGTAAGGGACGCTCAGGGCCTCCTGAGGGGAGGGGGCTGGGGAGCTCGTGTGATCCCACAGAACCCCGCCCCTCAGGGGAAAATCGTATATAAGTGAGACCTGGAGAGCAGAGCTCGGTTTCGTATCAGCCCAACACGAAGAACCAGTGAAGACTGAAGGCCAGCTAGCAGGACCCTGGAACTCCTCTGACTTGCTGCCCTTCTGAGGGCCGGGCAGAGCAAGCCAGAGGTGCGACCCCCAGAGCAGCGAGGTCCGATGTCCTTGTGAGGGCCGGGCTCGTGTGGCTGAGGGTCGGGACCTGTGCCGAAGCTGGGCCAGGCTAGCTCGTCTCCTTTGGAAGAAGGTTTAGGACAGAGGGAAGTAGGGAGCCAGCGCCACACCGCGACATGAAAATTGGCGCCAAACGCCGGCTCCCGCCACGGAGACCACGATGCAGGTTGAATTTAGCACCATTTTACCAACGAGCTTCCCGAGTGGTGGGGGCCAGGCGCACCACGTGGGAGAAGGTCTCTAATCAGCACCCGCCACGTCATCTCTACGTGGCAGACGCTGCCGCGACCAACCCGTGGCCTCTGCGTCGGACGGGCTGCTACCGGGACAAAAGGCCACCACTGTACGACGGCGCCACGCGGGAACGTTGGCAGCCTGAAGTGGAGCAGACGTTCCAGCAGCGACTGCCCGTGTTAATGGCCTTTCAAGTGAAAGGAGGCGACTGGGGAGCTTTCCAACGGTGATTCCGCACTCACCAGGAGATTTTGGGTTGGACCGACGCCGAGGCACCGCGTGCGCTCCCGGCGACTCTGAACGATGACGCTCTGGCCACCCTCATGTCGACTCCGAGGTCTTGTTGTATATGTCGGGTTTTGAAAAATTTATTAAAAAAGAAGAAAAATTTAATGAAAATTTGAAAATTGTGAAGGCACCAAATAAACATGCTAATTTATGTAATTATGCGCATAAATTATGCTGGTTAGTGAGATAATCATATTATTGCATGCGAATGTATGTGTAGTGGTGATACGCGCTGGCAGGAGGGATCGTGAGGCAGCGCGTGGTGATTGGTTACATCGAGTGGGTGCTCATGTAGTGGTGATACGCGCTGCCAGGAGGGATCGTGAGGCAGCGCGTGGTGATTGGTTACATCGAGTGGGTGCTCGCATCGCGGTCCGCATAGGCTCCGCCCCCTCGGGAGCGGAAGGCTATGTAAGGTGGTGCGCGCTGGCACTCGGGGAGTTGGTAACCAGAGAAGACGGAAGACGGAGGAAGAGATAGGCCCTGGGACCCCTAGCCTTGCTGCCCTTGTAAGGGCCGGGGTTCTGAGAGGCTCAGAGGCGAGGCCTTGGGATTCAGGGTCCGACGCCCTTGTAAGGGCTCGGGCTGTGTAGCCCAGTGGTCGAGACCCGTAGTCTGACAAGAGGGGTCTGATAGCTCCCCGTAGGGAGAGTGTAGCCGGAGAGCCTGAGTCAAGGCAGAGCTAGGCACGCGTACCCTACGGGGGAGACTGAGTACGGCCCGAGCCGAGTGTGTGTAGGGGTCTGATAGCTCCCCGTGGGGAGAGCGTAGCCAGAGAGCCTGAGTCGAGGCAGAGATAGGTACGCGTACCCCACGGGGAAGACGGAGTACGTGGCCGAGTCAGGCACGTGAGAGATAGGTGTTATCTCGGTTGGGACTGTTACGTGTGCAACCATTGTGAATAAAAGAGTGCTGCCCCGTCAACTCGTCTCCCGCCATTATTGAAGATATTACATATGCAATCATGCTCGTGTGGGTAGTTATGATAATTAGGCTTAGTTTCGTTGCCCATGGTCGTATCATCAATCGGGATAATAGAATTCTTCTTCTTCTTGGTTCTCTCGGTAAAGTCACATAGAAGGGAAATAATAAAATAATAAAAATAAAACATAATAAAATACAATTCTCTCGACGTTTCGGCCACAACGCAAGCAGCCGTCCTCAGGTGAAAAATAGGTCTGTCTGAAAGACAGCGTCTGAATGAACACCACTTGCTTAAACATTTACTGATTATATCTTAGTGTGTTTACGTCAGGTTTCAGAATTCAAATCTCAACGCAGGATACAGTTCTTATAAATAAGATTGTTACGCATGAACTCAGGAAAAAAACACTCATACACTTCTGTGTTAAGAAATTTTAATTCTAAACAAAACATGACACTCTAATATGCGAACTCTCATGCTTGGAATCATCCACGGTACCATCGGGGAAATTTCCCTCATTGAGCAGTACATCTAACCATCAATGATTGTGTTGTTTCACTTTGGCCACCGAACATATAATTAATTCCACCGCGTGACACGAGCATAGACGACGATAGGGAGAGTTCTTAAAACAGGCATGCAACGATATTCAAAATAAAAGGCAATAAGCAAATTATTACATCCCGAAGGCAAAAGTATATGTCAATAGATTCATCAGCAAGATTAGATCATTAACGAAATGTCTAGGAACAATGGTGTGCGACGGTGTACGTGTCCTCTTACGGGAGATTTTTTTCTTTGGCTAAGTTTTAATTAATTCGTGGACAAGATTCTATGAAAAAAGAAAACAGGGTTAACACGATATTCTCTCTGTGAGCGTGTAGATTCGTGACGAAGGTTTCAAAAGTTTAGTTCACATCGATTAATCTATTGGTAATTTATGCGATTAAAAATAAAATAAAACCAAATAAGAAAAAAAAACGACTAATGCACTTATAAACGACGTATTCTTATCACTCGATGAGCCGCGATGCCTTCGCGGCCAGCTGATGGTTCATGCACTTTTATAATTATTCGTCTTATGATTGGCAAGGGTTGGTTCCATTGTGTGGGTGTGTTGGATTGTCTCCTTGGTAAATTCTTGTATTAAGCAGACGCCGGGCACGTCGTGCATTTGTGAGTGTGGGGGAGGGCGTATCATACGAACGGCTTCGGAGGAGTTCGCTTTCGCTCGGGCGTGTCTGACGTTAGCTGACGTTCTCTCCACCGCTGGATGAGCTGTGGGCACGATGCTGGCCTTGAAGAGGCTCGGTCGCTCGTCCACTCGTCCGCTGGCAAGCTGTCACCTGTGCTCGGTGGCACTGGGCGGCGCGGCTGTGCACGCTCTACGGCTCCGGGTTCTCTGGCGATGCTGGCTTGATCGACGTTTGGCGCGAGAATTATCGTCAGCTTCACTCGCACTGCAGCGGCTCGGTGGAGCGATACTTCTTCTATTGGCGCTGAACTCGCACTGCATAGCATGTCGCTACTCAGCGAGCCTCGCCATCCTTGATGAGTTGCAGTCTTCTTCTGCTGGCAAGCTTCTTCTGGATTCGGTGGTGTGTCGATGTATAGCCGCGTCTCTGGTTATATCTGAAAAATCTCTGCTTGGCACGCCTTCTTACAAAAGACCGCAACCATTCTTTGTTTTCGTTCATCCGCTTGTGGACACAGCTGCATGCGTGTCCGTGTGTGTGTGTTCTGATTAATTGGGATAATATAAGTTCTTCAAACGAAGCAGCTGCCCCAGATTCCCCCACTCGTGCATCCCCTCAGACCCCTTCACCCTTTAATTATTAACTTGGAAGGAGGGGGATTTCTCCGTCTTCCCGCGGTGGGTGTGACTCTGTCTCACACAAACTTTCCGTTTTCTGTTTGGAAGTTAAAATGAAACTCACTTTACCTCTTATAATATTACTTGTAGTTTTGATTTGTAAGTTACTCTAGGTATGTTGTAGCCGTGTTCACAGTATTTCCATCGTGGTTTGATTTCTTTATGGGGAGATGTTCTTTGCTTGTGTGTGCAATCTTGCTATCACGTACTGCGGGAAGACAAAGGCGGTTGGGAGGCTCTTTTCTTATGGAGTACATTACATCTTGGTTAGGTATGACTGACTTATTTCGCCTTTAATTCTTCTAGATGACCCTTGGTCTAATTCTTCATAATTATTATTTGGTATGTGTTTATTCAAGATTTGTGATCTAGCATTATTATTATTATGTATTTCATAGGGTTTTACTAACCCTCTTTCCACTGCCTGCATCCTGGGCTTGTGCTGTCTGTTCTCGAGTTATTATTAGTATTATTCTATGATATCCCGAGGTTAGGGAATTTGTTTTGACTTGGTCGCATAGATAAAGATACAAATACATGACATTAGTATTAAAATAATGAATGGGAAATAATAATCCACTGATGTGGATTGTAGCCTGGTTTTTACTTGGAGTGAGTGTGAGGCGTACTACGGTAATGTTCACTTAATCTTTGTCGCTAAGTTTTGGATTTTCGTTATTAGAAGAAACATGAAAAAGTTAACCAAAACGAAACGCCTGTTTGTTATCCTTCGTCCGGGGCTGGGGGCGTGTGTGTGTGTTTTTATTACTTTATGACTGACCCTTTCCATTGGTGGGAGGGGAGGGTGTCATTATCTCTTATGGTTCATCTCCGGTTGCGACCGTGACAAGGCAGCTGCTCGAGGAGGGGGGGGTCCGTTTGTTTGTGCTCCCAGCGACCCCGCGAGTGATTATATAAAAAAAGTATTGGCAGAATTATTCTTAATGTGAATTTTGGAAAAAGGGTCATATATCCAACAGTCTGACCGCTCTACACTGCACGCAGCACTTCAGCTGATGGCCAGGGTTTACGGACCGCCATCTGCCAGTCGACACCATTTTCACGATCGCCGTAAGGGAGAGAAGGAAACTCCCCTCGCCTATCGCACTGTACTGCTGGCCCTCGCATAGACAGTGAAGGCATAGATGCCATGGTCACGGAAAAGCTCTTAGCGCTGGCACAGGAGGTCGGGAGGTCGGTCGCCCCAGCACACGGCGCGCAAGCTGGAGCAACCGAAACCAGCGTCGGCCCTCGTCACATGTTACAACTGCGGCCTCCGGGGCCACGTTGCTTCTGGGTGCCGGGCTCCGCGTCAGCGCGCCATAGGACCTCGGCCAGGCGACGCCCAAGGTCCCAAGTCATCCCAACAGTCTCCAGCAAGTCGCGGCACCACACATGCTTGGCCCACTCACACGTTGCACACGAGTCACCGCGCTGCGCCTGACAGTCCACGGGATTTGGGTGCCGGTTCAGTGAGGGGAGGAAGGTTTGTACGGGCGCTTGGACCAGGTCAATGGTCTGAGCTGGCCCATAGGGTGGTGGCTGCGTCGGCCGGCTCGTCCGTGGTTACGGGATCAATTGAGGGTGTCGAGGTTCGGGTTTTTGGTTGACACGGGGGCGTCAACAATGATCATTTCCGACCTTATTTATAATATACTTCCTGTTCAATGTCGTCCTTTGCTCCAAGTAGACGTTCCATGCTACGCGGCAAACGGAGGATCTTTTGGCATTGTGGGTAAAATCCGCGTGGGTATTTGCATTGGGGATATTAAGTTGTCAGGGCCAGTCTTGGTCTCATCATCTCTTGCAGTCCCATGTTTGTTGGGAACGGATTTTTTAGCCAAAATGCTGATCAAGATCCTCATTGATCAGGGCTGCATCGAGCTTCCGTCTGGCCGCCGCATAGCGTTTTTGTCCTCCCCTAGCAATCTACGCACGGCCTGTGCGACGGAGCAGGCGATGGCTACCCAGAGGGTACATGTACCGCCGAGGTCACAGATGTTAGTGCCCCTACGCTTGCATAAATCTCTCGGTGTGGGTACGACAGAGCATGGTGTACTGTTGGGCCTGTCTAACGCAGCGGTGAGGGGTTTGGATTTGGCGGTGGCTCAGACGACGGTGCAGGGGGACAGAGACCCCTTCGTCGTGGTTTTAAATGCGGGATCACGGACAGCTGTGATTCCACAGGGTACCGTGCTCGCTCACGCAGCGCCGGCACCCGTGGGGGAGCCGGTGATAGCACATGTGAATCTGGTCCGGCTCCGCATTCAAAATCGGACTGTGATCAAGGGTGGATGGATTCACTGTGTTCTGGATCCAGTGACCTGTGCAGTTCACAGCTTGCTGCATTACGCGCTCTGTTGATCAAATTTTCTGACGTTTTCAGCGAACATAAATATGATATCGGTTGCACTAACCTGTTACGCCACCATATTGACGCGGGTGACGCTGTCCCCATTCGTCAAAACCCTTCCGGCTAAGCCCAGCCGAGAAGGAACATGTCAAATCAGCTGTTAATGACATGTTGCCTGCCGACAAAACCTCAGGGACCCCTCGTGCTTTTTCACGAGCACGATGGGTCCCTGAGGTTTTGCGTGGATTTTCGTCGCCTTAATAAGATCTCTGTGGCTGACGCATATCCGCTCCCCAGGATGGACGAATCTTTGAATGCCTTAGCAGGTGCACAGTATTTTTCCACGTTAAACCTGCTATCGGGATTTTGGCAACTCCCCCTTAATGAGGAGTCAAAACTCAAGACCACGTTTCGGACACCTGTGGGCCTATTTCGGTTCAATCGTTTGCCTATGAGACTCCACTCAGCTCCCGCAACGTTCCAGCAGCTAATGTAATTGGTTTTGTCCGGCCTTCAATGGGATACCTGTTTAATTTAGCTGGATGGCGTCATCGTCTTTAGTAGAACGCTCGAGGAGCACCTCCAACGTCTGAGGGCGGTGTTCCTCAGGATGAGGTCCGCCAATTTGAAGTTTAACCCGCAAAAGTGCCATTTACTCCGGGAATCGGTGCGGTACTTGGGGCACATCTTGGGCCGTTCATGTATATCTACTGATCCCGCTAAGACACATTATGTCAGTTCTTGGCCTACGCCCACTTCGGTCAGCGAGGTCCGCAGTTTTATCGGATTTTTCTCCTATTACCTGCGATTCGTCGCACAATTTGCCACCATAGCCAAACTCCTGCACGCTTTGACAGCAAAAGGTGTAAAATTTCGCTGCGGTCCGAAAGAGGAGGCCGCTTTTCGCTCCCTTCGTGATGCCTTGGTGAGTGCTCCGCCCTTGTGTTATCCTGATTTCACCGAGCCGTTTTTGCTCGACACAGATGCCAGTAACACTGGCATTGGCGGAGTACTCTCACAGGTGATCAGGGGTGTCGAAGGTGTCATCGCCTGCGGTAGCAGAGTTTTATCACCGGCAAAACAGAGGTACTGCATAACCCGTCGCGAGTTACTGGCTATTGTTTTTTTTATCCAACAGTATCGACCGTATCACTATGGCCGGCACTTTACTGTCCGTACGGACCACGCGGCACTTCAATACGTGCTTCGTGTTGACCAGCCATCAGGGCAGTTCTCCCGATGGTTGGAGGTTCTTCAGGACTACCAATTCACAACCACTTACCGTAAGGGTATTCACCATACGAACGCGGATGCCCTGTCACGGTTGTCACTGGGCACAGAATGTGCATGTTTTTTGGGATCGGGATGTTGCAAACCCCAGAATGTCGTCCCTCCTGTGGCCTTGGCCGCCGTGGCTGATACACCGCAACCCGAGATTCCCTTCCCTCACACGGGTGGGAATTCATTGCTCCAATTGTCCCTCGTTGACTGGGGCCGGCTCCAAATGGGAGACGCGTCCCTGCTCGCGCTGCGTCACAAGGCAAATGGTTCCGCAGAAGGCGTGGTTGGCGTCGATTAATGGATATTGAAACAGGGGCTGCTTATGAATTGGGACGTTAGGTCCCTTCGCCATAGACTTGTTGTGCCGTCTGCCGTGCGGGGTAAGGTTGTTCTGGCCGCTCATGAACGGCTGTTACATTTGGGGTTTCACAAAACCCTTGCCATGCTACAGCGTGAATACTATTGGCCCTGCATGGCAAGGGATGTGTCCATAATTTTTCGATTTAAAGCTTTCGTGACTGCAGGGATTCATCTTCTTGGTTCTTTCGGTAAAGTCACGTAGAAGGGAAGTAATAAAATAATAAAAATAAAACATAATAAAACAATTCTCACGACGTTTCGGCCACAACGCAAGCAGCCATCCTCAGGCGAAGAATGAAACACCCCAAGCTTGGAGCGTATATTTAAGCTGGGTTAGAGGGGGGGGAGGTGGGAAGAAGAGCGCCTAAACAAAATAATTTGCATATCAAGAGGAATTCAGCATATGGAAAATGCGTAGGAGGTGGGCGGGGGGGGGTTCCAAATCAATACTATGCCCGTGCATTATGCAGGATTAGCAGCATCAAAGGGGGGGGGGGGGGGGGAGGGGGGGAGCATTAACAAAGGAAAGGAATGTTAATAGTATGTAGCTGTAGTTACTAAACAACCACGTAAAAAAACTACAGTATAAACTGCATGACAAACTAAAGTATAAACTACATAGCATCATCAGTAAACTTACTATACTCTACAATAAGCTGAGTTACTAACAGTAAGTAATACATGAAAAATTCTACGTTGTAAAAAATTATATAATATGCTTCCATCTAAACTTTATTCTCTTACATCACACGCGTCTATACCGTACTATATACTTCCATAGGCAAAACCAACATTAAATTACATACTGTATTGCTATAAACCACCCTATACCTTATACATTTTTAATATAACACTATGTATTATTCTACCCACCCTAATGTGTATCAAAATGGTTTATTACGTCCTTCCAGTGATTGCTAAGCCAGAATCCATCTTCTCGGTTAAAATTGTCTCTGTGTTTGTAAATGTGGATCGCCTCATGTACGAATCTCTCATGATAGCCAGATGGCTTGCAGAGAACCTCTGTCTTGGAGAAGTCAATGTCATGTGAGCCCACTGAGTTGTAACAGTGATCTGCCACGGCTGAGGTGTTTGTCCTACAGTGTTTCAGGTCAGCTTTATGTTCACGGATGCGGTCCGAGACATGTCGTTTGGTTTCCCCAATGTAACTGCTACCACAGAGGCAACTTAGTTTGTAGACACCAGGGTACTGTATGTCTGGAACCACATCTTTTACAGACGGTACCAGATCACGGATTTTATGTACTGTGTTGAATCGGACCTGGATCTTGTGTTTAATCAGGATTTTGGAGATCTTTTTTGTGACCCCAGCAATGTAGGGTAAGGTGATGGTCTTGAAAGGCTCCTCAACAGGATCCTTCTTGGTGGTTGGAGTGATGGCTTTGCGGATTGTGTAGTCGGAGTAACCATTAGCCTTAAGAGCTTGGCGTACGTGTTTGAGTTCACTGGAAATGTGTTCATGGTCGGAGATGCATTGGGCTCTATGATATAGAGTCTTGATGAGGGAATTCTTCTGGGATGGATGGTGGTGGGAATCCGGTTTTAGATAAGCATCCGTGTGGGTGGCTTTCCTGTAGACAGAGTGGCTCATTGAACCATCAGGTCTCCTTTTGATTAGGACATCCAAAAAGGGTAGCTTGCCATCATTTTCGACTTCCATGGTGAATCTGATGGCTGGGTGTATGGAATTGATATGGTCGAGAAATTGGTCTAGAGCAGGCCGGCCATGTGGCCAGATGACAAAAGTGTCGTCTACGTACCTCTTCCATAAGGTCGGGCGTAGAGTGGCCGTCTGGATGGCGTCCGTCTCAAATTTCTCCATGAAGATGTTGGCTACAACCGGAGATAAGGGGGAGCCCATTGGGGTGCCCTCAATTTGCTTGTAGAAGGTTCCATTCCAGGTGAAGTATGTATTGGTTAAGCAGTGTCTCACCAGGGGGGGTACCCCAGCATTCAGTCCTTGATGAACCAAGTCTTCAATGATTGCGATGGTGTCAGGCACAGGCACCTTGGTGAACAAGGAAACCACATCAAAACTGACAAGCAGGTCGTCTGGGGACAGGGCAATCCCCTTGATTGTTGATACCAGGTCAGTAGAGTTTAGTACTGCAGAGGTGGTTTTTCCAGTGAAAGGCCGTAGGATTTCGGACAAAAAACGAGCCAGTTTGTAAGTCGGGGAGTTGATAGTAGAGACAATGGGACGAAGAGGTGTATCTTCTTTATGTATCTTTGGCAAGCCGTACAATCTTGGTGGCCTGGCTGCAGAAGGTTTCAACGAGAACTGTTTGGTCTGATCAATTAATGCGGTTGAAGCAGAAATGATGTTGTTGGTTTTGGAGACGAGGCTGTTGGTGGGGTCTCTTTTATTATGTTTTATTTTTATTATTTTATTACTTCCCTTCTACGTGACTTTACCGAAAGAACCAAGAAGAGGTGTCCATAATTCTCAAGGGGTGTGTGCAGTGCGCCCAAGGGAAGCCACCTTCCAATGCGGCTAACCCGCCGTTGCAATCCATTCAGGTCTCGCGCATCAATTAACTTGTTGCGCTTGATATTCTGGGGTCCTTCCCGGCGACACCTAGGGGTAACAAGTACCTACTGGTTGGCGTGGAATATTTCACTCGATGGCCCATGGCCTGGCCACTTGCCAACCAGTCGGCTGCAGCCGTTACCGAGGCCTTTGTCCAGGGCTATGTCCTGGACAAGGGTGCACCGGAGCGGTTGCTGACCGATCAGGGGAATAATTTCTCGAGCACCTTGCTATGGGAGGTCTGCGACCTCTTAGGCACTAAAAAGGTGCGTACCTCCCCGTACCACCCGCAGACTGATGGGATGGTGGAGCGGCTCCACAGGACAATTACGTCCATGTTGTGCCATCAGGTGTGCGAGGCTCAGGTGGATTGGGACTTACAAATTCCAGGTGTCCTCGCCGCCTACAGAATGGCTCGCCACGCGGCAAGGGGGTTTTCCCCCTTCTTTCTTATGTATGGCCGGGACGTTGATCCACCCGTGGAAGCCCAGTTGTGGATTTCAAAACCCCATGCTAAATCCAAATTGGCTGATCACAACAAATTTAACATTTCAAAACTGGCCGAGGCACGGGAAGCGGCAGCACAGAACTCGAACTCTCGCCAGAAGGTGAACGAGCGGTTATGGGCACATCGGATACACACGCACGAGTGGAAGCCGGGCGATAAGGCCTGGCTGCACTGCCCACAGGTGCCATTGGCAACATCCCCAAAACTGCTGAGGCCATGGTGGGGACCGGTCGAGGTTGTACAAGTTGCGCGCCCACAATGTGTTCGGATTAAGTGGGGGAAGCGTTGTTGGTATGTCCACCCCTCCCGACTGAAACCTTTTACTGCACCTCATACCTTCCTTACATGTCAAAATGGCCGAGCATGTGATGTGTCCGTCGACTCAGGGAATGGGGTGCCGCCGCCTGATCCTCACATGCCACATTCCGCTTCCAGGTGCCCCGGAATTTGCGGCCTCCGAACGTCAGCAACCGGATCCCCGGGACACACGTGGAACCGGGGGACCCGGTTCGGGCCTGCAAGGGCTACCAGCCCCGCCCGTCGGACAACCATGCCCTGTCCCGTATGATGGACCGGCCAAGCAGACTCGCGCTAAATCACGCCACTTTTCATGACAAATGGTCGGATCCACCAGATTGCCCGTGCCAGGGCGGCCCCCTTGACTGTCCGGATGTCCCGCTTCTCCCCACGTCGGGCGTGTCGGGTCGCGGGCGCGGGTCACATGGAGGGGGTAATGTCATTTTTTTTTCATCAATGTTGTATATATGTTCAGGGTGTTGAGATATTGGTGGGTTGGGTTAATTATTGGGGAAATCGGTTGTTGTTGTGTCATTGTTGTTGTTATGAGGCATGCACGGTTCTGGGTTTTGTTGTATTCTTCATTGAAAAATGTTGTTGCAGCCAGGCCGGCTGCGGGCTGTACAGGGGGGGGGGTGATGTAGGGGTATTGCGAGAGGGAAAAACGGGCAGTTACACCGGGGTGTCTACATCCACATCCGCAAATGGTTACCGCCCTGGGGGGCTGTGTGGGGGGAATGCTGGGATCCCACACAGCCCCGCCCCTCGAGGGTATGTTGGTATATAAGGCGGAGAGCGAGAGAGCGAGAGGCAGTTGTCGGGTACGGGTCAAGATGAAGAACCAGTGAAGACTGAAGGCCAGCTAGCTAGACCTGGAACTCCCCTGACTCGCTGTAAGGGCCGAGCAGGGCAAGCCAGTGGTGCGACCTCAGAGCAGCGAGGTCTGATGTCCTTGTAAGGGCCAGACTCGTGTGGCTGAGGGTCGGAACCTGCGCCGAAGCTGGGCCAGGTTAGCTAGCCTACATTAGAAGAAGGTCTGGGATAGAGGGAAGTAAGGAGTTAACGGGGAGCGTTAGCTGGGGAACACTTCCTCTAAATAGACCGGGTGAAGAGGCCGATACCTCTTCGAGTGTTAGAGTCGTTACTCTGCTGTATTGATTTTAATAAATACGTGTTGCCTCCATCGATTTATCCTGCGTCACATACGCCAATTACACATTTATTAAAAAGGAGGTGTTGGAAAGCTGAAATTTAGCATAAAATTCACTTGAAAATATTCATCGTCTAACTAAAACTGCAGATGTTCAGAATATTATGTTGAAATTCTCTTATAATCATCAAATATTCAAAGTATTAAAACTATTAAAAAAAAGTATTTGCACCTTCGTTGTAGAACGATGCAAAATGAGGAGTACAATTATAACAATCACATATTCATTTCGAAAAATGAAAAGCCCTGGTAGAATCATTAGAATCAAAATTTTCAATAACAATCATTCAAAATTTTTACAAAATGTATGTTTCTCTATTCTCCCATGGAGAAGCAAAATGCTCCTTCATGGAATAAATAAAAGGTGACCTTTGTTAATTAAATAATCAAACAGTTAATAATGAAAATGTATATAAATTTGTGTTATGACAATTCTATCGTTTATATTTATTCAAAGTTGCGCATTTTGACGTGACGTCACATTTCTCAAACCCCCCCTCCCCCCCTCATCACACATCGTCACAAATGTCTGACCCTCCCTCCCCCCCTAGGTGTGTGACGTCATTTATGGACGGGCCCCGATTATCTTCGAGAACACGTGTCCTTTACGATTAGAGGATACTAGAAAATGCTCGGTGTAGTCGGCACTTTGCTTCGTTCATCATTTCGTTTTGATTTTCTTTCAATGCTTTGCTTTATGTGCCCTTTGTTTCCTTTCAAAGCGTTGACGGGTGCCCAAACGCTCCTGAGAGGGCTCCTTCTCTCGGCGGTGGTGGTGGTGGTGTGCCGATTTCAAGGATCCCTGTCGGGGAAGACGTCGCACAGGAGGCCGCGGAGCTTCTGGTAGGTGTCGCGGGTCTGCCACAGCGCCTCCCACACGGGCACCGAGATGCCCGCGTGCTTCTCGAGGATGCGCGCCACCAGCTGGCTGGCGGCCTCGAATCCGCCGTTGCTGCAGGACACCGCTCGGATTTGCTGGAGGTGACAGAAGATACCAGCAGGCGGCAGTAGCAGCAAGCTCGTGTGCCAGGTAACGTGCGTTGCATACGTGTCTGTGTGTGCGCATGTCAGTGTGTGTGTGTACACCTTGGGGTGCGACAGGGATGTCCTCTGGCTCCCACATTATTTAACATCTATTTTGACCGCGTAGTTCGTGAAGCATTCAATGGCTGTACCAGGGGAATTTCCATTTGGTACAGATAAAATGGGAGGCTGATCGATGCCCGGGAGCGATCAAGGGATGGCTCCCTATTGGTCAACCACGTTATGTATGCCGATGATTTGGTAATAGCTGCTCATTCAGAGGAGGAGTTGGAGGCGCTGCTGCTGAGACTGGAGCGTGCCACTAAGAGGTGGGGCCTTACCATCAGCCCCACCAAAACTAAGCACCTGCCTGGGTATTTTGTACCATCGGACACTCCACCCCCACAACTCCCAATCGGTGATGGGGCAGTAGTAGAGAGAGTGGAGAGTTTCCCATACCTGGGCAGTGTGCTTATGACCGGCTCCAGTTTAATAGCAGAGGTCTCACTCCGAATCAGTCGAGCGGCAATATCTTTTTTATCGGTTGCGTAACGCTGTGTGGAAGCTACCTGGTCTGTCGCTCCGCACAAAGCTTCAGGTCTTCTTGGCCACAGTCATTCCCTCCCTTCTCTACGCTTGCGAAACGTGCCCCCCCTAATGGAGCATCTTTGCCGGTTGGAAACATTTAGGCTGGCCTGCCTACGATCCATCCTGGGTTTAACCAGGCTGGATGGTGTGAGCTCACAAATTATTTAAAGATCTGGGCAAAGTCCCATCGGTGAGCTCCTCCGGCAGGCAAGGCTGCGTTGGCTGGGTCATGTAGCCCGCATGCCCAGCAACCGCATGCCTAAACAGCTTTCGTTCGGCCGGATCGAGGGGGCTAAACGGGTGCGGCACGGGCTAGACAAGAGATGGAGTGATGTGGAACAGGACAACGTGGGGCTGAGCGGACTTGCCGATGACTGGTACCAGCGGTGTCAAGATCGGGCTCTGTGGAGGAGGCTCGTGAAGGACGCTACTGGGCAGTTGGAGGCAGTCGCCCTCCAACAACAACGGAGGGCGGAGGAGCGACGCTCACAACAACGAGCGGAGCGCCGGGTGGCTAAAGCACAGTAAGTTGGTACAGTAGGGGGCACAGGTTGTGCATCGGCCAGTCATCTCGATCATCTCAAACAGTCGATCCGTGGCACCTGGGTCTGCCCTGTGACCTCCTGCCAGCGCGCGTTGGACACTTCACGTGGCCTCAAGGTGCACATGTCCTGGCACAAGCGTCGTGGTGACGTCACCGCCACTTAGTGGCGAATGGCGGTTGTTGTTGTTGTTGTTGTGTGTGTCAGTGTGTGAATTTGTGTGTCTGTGTGCGTGTGTGTGTCTGTGGGGAGTGCTACGCAACAAACCTAGCGACTTAATTGTATTCTGATTCCCGCTTTCGGTCAACACCAGTGACGATAATTAGAACGGGTCCTGGGCCTCCCCAAGGTCGACTCAGCCTAAAATACGTACCTGGTGTATAAATATCGCTACTAGGGAGACAATGGCGGCCGGGCGTGGAGCTGGCCACCCGCCCCCTCGTGTGCCGTGCCGGCCTTCATAGGTGCTGCACGCTAGACTCATGTAGTAGTGAGTCGTCTGTCACACGCTATACTCACGTTATAGTGAAGAGTCTGTCACATGCTAGGCTCACGTTGCAGTGAGTAGTTTGTCAAGCAATGTACTTGTGTTGTAGTGGAAGAAAAGAGAAAAAAAACGTGGCAGAGTGAAAATCCGGTAGTGCGAACTCGCGTTAAATGGGTTACTCATTGCACATTGACAACGTTCATCGCTGCATTTACAATAACAGACACGTGTACGGTAGGCCCCGGCGAAGAGACACGTACCGATATCTCCGACTGCGTCAATGTCTTTTTTGCAGCAAATTCAATGAGCAGGGGCGTCAAGTTGCCTTGCAGAGCTCCCACCAACGTGGGGAACTCCGATCTGATCTTGTCAAAGAGTTGCTCCGGACTCTGGGGGCTGACGCGTCGACTCTTCGCAGCTTCGGGGGCTTGGAGAGCTGTCTCCTTGTCTTGGGATGCGAGGTGGGAGAGAAGGGTTGACATGGCAAGTGTTTGTGAGATGAGGAGTTGCGAGTTTTGCTCCCACGGCCCACTCAACGGCACCCCACACCACACCCGCTTTTGAACAACCCAGTGGCTCGGAGATGTTAACTACCTCGCCTGGTATGCAGGAGGCCGTGGGTTCGATCCCGGACCCTGATGCCACGGTGGCTAGGACATGATAACTACCTCTCCTGGTATGCAGGAAGCGTGGGATCGATCCCCGACCTTGATTCCACGGTGGCTAGGAGATGTTAACTACCTCTCCTGGTATGCAGGAGGCGTGGGTTCGATCCCAGACCCTGATGCCACGGTGGCTAGGAGATGTTAACTACCTGTCATGGTATACAGTTTCATGGTATCGATCCCAGACCCTGATTTCACAATAGCTAGGAAATGCTAACTACCTCTCCTGGTAAGCAGGAGGCGTGGGTTCGATCCCCGACCCTGATTCCACGGTGGCTAGGAGATGTTAACTACCTCTCCTGGTATGCAGTAGGCGTGGGTTCGATCCCGGACCCTGATGCCACGGTGGTTAGGAGATGTTAACTACCTCTCCTGGTATACAGTTTCATGGGTTCGATCCCGGACCCTGATTCCACGGTAGCTAGGAGATGTCAACGACCTCGCCTGGTATGCAGGAGGTCGTTGGTTTGATTCCAACAATGACGATGCCTGCTGATGTATATTCCAAGGCTGCGTGCAGAGGTCGCCTTTTGGCGTTTTGAGACGAGGCTCAAAAGAAAGCTGTCATATATTGTCAGAGTTTTTTGTTTGCATTCTGAGTATTTTGTGGTTGATGCAGACATGATACCTTATTCTTAGGTTTTTTCGGTAAAGTCACGTAGGTAAAACATCAAAATTAATGAAAATAAAATAAAATAAAACAAAAATCACGACGTTTCGGAGGCAACACAAGTCTCCGTCATCAGGTGGGACCGTCACAGCCAGATTAGCTGCATCAAGTGAGGCAATGATTCAAGATGTAATCCCTTATAAGCAAGTTGAAGGGGGGGAGGAGAGAGGGGGGGAGTCCATCAGAATGTGGTAGCCAATGAATGGAACGTATCGGGAGGGAGGGGGGCGGGAGGGGGAGGGAGCCAACAAAAAGTTGGCGACGGCTTGGACGCGGTTGCTGCACACGCCAACACAATGGACAGAGAGGGGGAGGGGAGGTCTGATACACATGATAGAACAAAGGAACGAAAATGCCCATGTTTATACCAATGCTGGCTGAACAATGAAGAGAGTACTGTTAAAAATAACTGGGGATGTTAACACTCGGTAAAGTAAAATAAAATAGTGCCTGTCAGAAAAGAAGGTCCAAAAAAGTATAATTAAGTCTTTTTTGCGTGGTTGATAACATCGTTCCAATGATTACTTAGTTTGTACCCATCATCACGGTTGAAATTATGTCTGTGTTTGTATATTTGTATGGCTTCGTGTACAAACACAGACATAATTTCAACCGTGATGATGGGTACAAACTAAGTAATCATTGGAAAGATGTTATCAACCACGCAAAAAAGACTTAATTATACTTTTTTGGACCTTCTTTTCTGACAGGCACTATTTTATTTTACTTTACCGAGTGTTAACATCCCCAGTTATTTTTAACAGTACTCTCTTCATTGTTCAGCCAGCATTGGTATAAACATGGGCATTTTCGTTCCTTTGTTCTATCATGTGTATCAGACCTCCCCTCCCCCTCTCTGTCCATTGTGTTGGCGTGTGCAGCAACCGCGTCCAAGCCGTCGCCAACTTTTTGTTGGCTCCCTCCCCCTCCCGCCCCCCTCCCTCCCGATACGTTCCATTCATTGGCTACCACATTCTGATGAACTCCCCCCCCCCTCTCCTCCCCCCCCTTCAACTTGCTTATAAGGGATTACATCTTGAATCATTGCCTCACTTGATGCAGCTAATCTGGCTGTGACGGTCCCACCTGATGACGGAGACTTGTGTTGCCTCCGAAACGTCATGATTTTTGTTTTATTTTATTTTATTTTCATTAATTTTGATGTTTTACCTACGTGACTTTACCGAAAAAACCTAAGAATATGATTCCTTGCAGTCACGAAAGCTTCAAATCTAGAACATGATTCCTTGTTAAAGGTTTCAGTTTGGTGTTTTAACATCTTAACACTGCTGTTTTATTGCCAGAAAAAGGGGAAAACCTATTCTCATATTTTGGTTGACTTAAAGCTTTTGTGACTGCAGGAATTCATATTCTTTGGGTGTTTCGGTAAAATAATTTAGATAGTTTTTAAGAAAATAACAAAAACTAAAACTACGACGTTTTGATCGCAACACAAGCAGTCGTCTTGAGGAAGACGTGACTTTTCGTACCATGTTGGTGGAACATTTCGGCCTGGTATTTTGCGAGTAAATAAAGAATAATAATAATAATGTTTTTGTTAAAGTTTATCTCACCTCGCCATTGGACCGTTCTCGTCCAGACGTTTCTCTCCTGCTTGCCCCTCTTCGTCAGGGTGAGGAAGACCTCCTCGAAGGCGCCGTCGAACGAGACGTGAATGAAGTTGTTGTCGCTCGCCGGGTTCTCCATCGTCAGTTTCTGCGCGGACGAAACGGGCGGCCAAAAAGAAAAAGCCGAAGGCGACACCACCCTCCCCCCCCCCCCTTCTCGCGCATCATTGATGGTAGAGGGCTATTTTTGTTCTGGTTCAGAAAAATATTATTTATTGATACTGGAGGAGAAATCCATTGAGGTCGTGGGTTCGATCCCGACCCTGACGATGCCTAAGATGTCACAACGGTGTACAACTGTTGTTTTAGATTATTAATTTGGGCTCCAGGGGTAAAAAACCACGGGTCAATAACGTTCGTTAAAATATCAACGCGCGCAGTTAAATCCGCAGGTCGGATGAACCGCTCGCGTGGCTTATCGCGAGTCCACCGTAGTCGAAAACGGTCGTTCGCTCGACGATATGAACTCGAAATTTTAAACCGCAGATGAAAACGGGAAGGGCGGCTCACCTGTGGCTGTATGGAATTCGTGGCGACGTTGCAGGTCAGCGCGTACCGTTTGGCCACCACCAGCGTTTCGTCCGACTTGGGAGGAATATTGTAATACTCGTAGCGTTCTTGCCGCAGCATCCTCTTCAGGCGCTGCGAAATCAAACGGGTCCACGGTGTCGGAACGCTCTCCACCCCTGCACGCCTGCCAACCGGTGCCGACTTGAGTCGCTCAGGGTTCAGGGGGGGTCGCCGTCCGATTCGACGACCCGTCGTTTTTAACAACCATAAAAAATTATGCAAGACTCCAAAAGGTGGACGAGCACGGGGGCAGTTACGCAACGCCAACGCATCAGTTGCTCGGCTCGTGCAGCTATATCTGCAGGATCTTTTTTTCCTGAATCAATAACACAGGAGGTGTAATAATAATCTTCAAAGGCCAAATAGACAACGACAAGGCACCAGCGAGTCCGCATTAACCACACAATCATACTGGCGGTAAAATGCATTGATTCTAAAGGCGGAGGGGAAATAAACCAGAAGTACCCTTGAGGAAAAGAATCCTTGCAACCACGACGGGAAGAACATGCAAAGCTCAAGTATACAGCAGGCGACAGCAATGGACTCGAAACCACCGCCTACCTGCATACCAGGCGAGGTAGTCAATATCTCCTAGCAACCGTGGACGTAAGGGTTCGGAATCGAACCCACAACCTCCTGTGTACCAGG
This sequence comes from Lampetra fluviatilis, assembly GCF_964198595.1. Lineage (NCBI taxonomy): Eukaryota > Metazoa > Chordata > Hyperoartia > Petromyzontiformes > Petromyzontidae > Lampetra > Lampetra fluviatilis. Next base: position 39,402 of record NC_136351.1, read on the forward strand.
CAAGGTAGTTAACATCTCAAAATGGAACCCACGATCTCTTGTGTACCACGCGAGGTAGTTCACATCTCCTGGCTGCTGCATTACAGAAAAACGCGTTGTAAGTGTGACAGCCACACCTCAAGCTAAGGACTCGCAGCCACGTGTTCCACCAACACACGCCTATCTTGTTCTATGGTCCACCAAACCATTACAACAGCAATAACTGCAGTGAATTCTCGATGATCTCCGTGAATGTTATCCAATTTCTGGAATAACCACGCACCTGAGATTTTGACATGAAATATTAATGGAATCCACGTGATCGCCTCCACAGTATGGTTGCAATATCATTACAATGGGGCAGAGTTTAATTGATGTCTGATTGGCTGTGACGATGCTGTCCACTCAGTGGGACAGAGTTTGATTGATGTCTGATTGGCTGTGGCTTTGCTGTCCACTCAGTGGACCGAGTCGTCTCCTGGACGGAAGCCAAGAAAGTGTTATCACTGAGTAACCGCGCAACATTGATCTCATATTCATTCTAAACAATAAAAATTGTCAGCTGTGCTTCATTTCAAGTGATATTATCCGATCTTTATTTGTGAGTTTACATTTACGAAACTGTGCGACGGCAGGAGAAGCTTCGACGTAATTTATGCCTTTACTTTCGGCTTTCCTTGAGAGATCCGCGGAATAACGGTGACACTTTTGGATTACCCGCGACTCTTCAATCGCCCATCGGCCGCCCCCCCTTCCCCGTTATCAAGCGTGGACAAACCGAGACAGTCTCCCACGATCGACGCTGCTGAAGGGCAAAACCCAACTCACTAGGATGTTAGCGTCGGCGTAGGGGACGACGTGCACCTGCAGTTTCGTGAGCGAGCTGGGAACCTTGAAGACGAGCACGGCCGCATGCACGTGGTACATGAGTCCGGGGAGCCACCGGAGCACCGCCGTGAAGATCGACAGCGACGACGTGAGGACCCTCACGTGTGTCTGCGAAACGCGCTGCGGGTCTCTCACGTCGATGTTGCCGTCCCTCGTGTGGAGGACTTTTATAGTGGACGTGTGTTTCCAGCCTGGGGACGGGAGAGGGGTCGCAGTGGGCTCATGCTACTCAGAGACTCCTCAGCACTGCACTATAGACTCAGCACTGCTACCCATAGACTCAGCACTCTAACATAGACTCAACAATGCACCATCGACTCAGCACTGCACCATAGACTCAGCACTGCACCATAGACTCAACACTGCACCATAGACTCAGCACTCCAACATAGACTCAACACTGCACCATATACTCAACACTGCACCATCGACTCAGCACTGCACCAGACTCAGCACTGCACCATAGACTCAACACTGCACTATAGACTCAGCACTCCAACACTCAACACTGCACCATATACTCAACACTGCACCATCGACTCAGCACTGCACCATAGACTCAGCACTGCACCATAGACTCAACACTGCACCATAGACTCAGCACTCGAACATAGACTCAACACTGCACCATATACTCAACACTGCACCATCGACTCAGCACTGCACCATAGACTCAACACTGCACCATAGACTCAGCACTCCAACATAGACTCAACACTGCACCATATACTCAGCATTGCACAATAGACTTAATACTGCACCATAGACTCAGCACTACACCATAGACTCAACACTGCACCATATACTCAGCATTGCACAATAGACTTAATACTGCACCATAGGCTCAGCACTGTCCATTAAATGTTTGAGACCGTGAGCATAACGACAATGTGGATTAGGGCGAGAGGAGTCCGCAATATATAATAGTTTCTAGGTGTGAAGTGTGAAACTGAGATGTTAACTACCTCGCCTGGTATACAGGAGGATCGTGGGTTCGATCGCAGACCCTGATGACCAGTGGCTAGGAGATGTTAACTCCCTCGCCTGGTATACAGGAGGTCGTGGATTCGATCATGGACCCTGACGCCACGGTGGAAAGAAGATGCTATCTACCTCGCCAAGTATACAGGTGGTGGGTTTGATCCCGGCCTATATTTGGAGTCTGCATGTCTCTCTCTCTTTCTCTCCTCGTGATGGTTGCGTAGATTTTTCTCCGGGTCCTCCGGTTTTTCTCTCCACATTTATAATGGACATCATGCATTTAAAGTATTTCACTGCTCCTATAAATGTCCACGTGCTAAGCCACTTTGTTGAGCTGTCATTTGTGATAGCCAGGTCACATCTGAACAATAAGCTAAACAACTCAGTGGACTTTACCACCTGGTAAAAATAGAACGTAGTTCAATCTTTTGTTTTATCCACAATAAAGTGTTTTTTTATGTTAATATAAATGTGTTGCTAACCCACCACCACCCCCACCATAGCCAGCGAGTGAGCGGTTTGCGTCACGTAGCACAAAACGTGCCAATTTTAGTTACTAATTTACTTCTTCAGCACTAACCGCTTGTGTGTGTTTCAGAGCAAAGCCACAACCTCATTTACACAATTCGAGTGCGCAAAATGTTTTTCGGTTTTAGTTTGATGCAGTACCCAGGGCCGTCCATAGGGGGAACTGGGGGAGAGGGACCAAATCCCACTGTGACTCCTCCCCCTCTCCGTGACGCCTTCAAACTAAACTCTGAGCAATACGGTGATGTTGTCGTTTATTTATTTTGTTCACGATGATGGTTAAACTATTTCAACTAAACGATGAAACTAAACTATAAACCATTTAAAGGCCCCACTACTCTGTCGCTCTTTTTCAGAAGCGACCCGTCCATCACAAATGATAGCAAAAAGATCTCCAAAATCATGAACAAACACAAGATCCAGGTTCGATTTAACAGAGTACATAAAATTCGTCATCTGATCCTCCTAATGACGATCGCTTGTGTTGTGATCTAAACATCATAGTTTTTTGTTCATTTTTTTTGTAATTATCTTTGAACCTATCTATGTGACTTTACCGAAAGACCCAAAGAATATGAATCCCTGCAGTAACGAAAGCTTTAAGTCAAGATTTAAATGAAAGCGGCTCAACGAAGTGCACGGATATCATCATCGTCATCGTGTGGGCGTTTATCGAGGCAGCCTAAAACTGTAAACGTGTCACACTGATTCTAAATGTGAAGGGGAAAAAAACCAGAGGAGGACATGGAGACAAATCCACGCAGTGACCACCATGGGAAGAAAGAGAGACACATATTCCAAATAAACAGCAGGCATCAGGGTCGGGATAGCACACAGGGTCCTCCTGTATACCAGGTGACGTCGTTAACATCTCCTAGCCACCGTGATGCCCAATTTATTTCGCCAATTCTCACTTGCCAAGGGTCCCAGTGGCACTGTGACTCAAATGACTCGTGACTAAAATGCGATGAAACTCAAGTGACTTGCGACTCAAATGACTTGCGACTGAGATGACTCGTGACTCAAATTTGATGCAACTCAAGTGACTTACGACTAATACGAATTGCAACTCAAACGACCTGCAACTTAAATGACTCACTATTCAAATGAGATGTAACTCAAGTGACTCGTGACTCAAACGACTCTTGACTCAAGCGAACACAGTGACTGTTAACGACTCACGACCGAATTGGCAGTCAGCGAATGGATCGTGCGTGTGGGCTGCGTTCATTGTAACAAAGCATACGCTTCAGGTCCAGGTAGTGCGGGATCATTAGGGCGCGAAGGCCGCCGTCGCAGCCATCCCAGTTGATGTCAAATGTGGAGCTGATGGGGACGAACTGCTCTTGGGACAGCTCGGCAGGCCACTCCCTCAGGCCGTAGCGAAGCCGCCCGGCTGCGCCCACCTCAAAGATGAGATCGGTGGCTTTACAGTGGAAGGTGCCGCCTGATGAAGCGTCGAACCTGCGAGGAAAATTTAGCGTAGTAGTGTAGTGTATAGTGTATAGTAGTTTAGTGTAAAGTGTAGTATATAGTGTAGTGTGTAGTGTGGTGTATAGTGTAGTGTATAGTAGTGTAGTGTAAAGTGTAGTGTATAGTGTTGTGTATAGTGTAGTGTATAGTGTATAGTAGTGTAGTGTATAGTTTACTGTATAGTAGTGGATAGTGTCGTATATAGTGTAGTGTACACTAGAGTATAGTGTCGTGTATAGTGTAGTGTATAGTGTAGTGTATAGTAGTGGATAGTGTCGTATATAGTGTAGTGTACACTAGAGTATAGTGTCGTGTATAGTGTAGTGTATAGTGTAGTGTATAGTGTTATAGTGTATAGTAATATCGTGTGTAGTGTAGTGTATAGTAGTGGATAGTGTCGTATATAGTGTAGTGTACAGTAGAGTATAGTGTAGTGTATAGTGTAGTGTATAGTGTAGTGTATAGTGTATAGTAGTGTAGTGTATCGTGTACAATAATGTCGTGTATAGTGTAGTGTATAGTGTTTAGTGTATAGTGTAGTGTATATTGTTTAGTGTATAGTGTAGTGTGCAGTGTAGTGTATAGTGTAGTGTTTAGTAGAGGCCGACCGAACTGAATTTCTGGTTTCGGCCGAAACGGAAACCAGACCGAAAGTTTAACTACACTTTCGACCGAAACCGAAAGTTTAACTACACTTTCGGCCGAAACCGAAAGTTTAACTACACTTTCGACCGAGACCGAAACAGAAAGGTATATAACCGAAGTCACCAAACACAAGATTTATGAAATTTGTCATGATGCAATGCTATACAATACAATGGCCACCCCCACAGCCTCTTCGTCGTGGAGGTAAATCAGCTCTCCGATCTTAAATTTTCATGCAAATTCCATTTATAGCCCCGCCCCCTTACCCTTGGGCTACACCCATCTCAAACCTATGCCACATCCTGCCTCAGCAGCTCTCCCACTATATTTTTCACCTGATGACGATTGCTTGGGTTGCGATCGAAACGTCGTGATATTTGTATAATTTTTCTATGTGCGTGGCTTTACCGAAAGACCCAAATAGTATATTATTGCATATTACTATTAAACTGTAGCGTATCTATACACAATGTAAGTGTATAAAAATAATTATACATGTACATTAATGTCTAAAGAAGTACAATAGTAAATTATTCACTAATCATCAATAGCATCCGGCTCAGATAGAACACTATAGATGATTATTTTCAATATGTAAGAACACTTTAGATTATTATCACTCTATTAGAACGTATTCTTTGGATCTTTCGGTAAAGTCACGTAGCTGGGTTCTAATTAATAAAAATAAAATAAACAGACTGTCTGCTGAAGGCAGCTTTCCCCCTCTTTTTTCCTCCTGATGATGACCGCTTGTGTTGTGATCGAAACGTCGTAGTTTTTGGTTATTTTATTTTTATTAATTTGAACCTATCTACGTGACTTTACCGAAATGCCCAAAGAATACGAATTCCTGTGCAAGTTACGAAAGCTTTAAGGCGAGTTCTATATTAGAACGCTAGAGGTATTTTCATTGGCACTCGTTTCTAGCACTGGCGATAGAGTTACACCCTCAAATCCACGTCGACGTGATGGCAGGGGTGGTATCTTTTGACTCTATGCATCCGCTCCCCCCGTGAGTGGAGCGAAAGTACGAGTCGCAAGGTGCCAGCGTGAATCGGGGGAGGGCGGTCGCTCGGTTTGCGTACCCAGCCGGATCCGAGTACTCTGTGTCACAAGTAAATCATTGTGACCGGACTGACCACGCCCACCCACTCATCCACCCACATCCTGGCACGACGTTGTACGAGGGTTTTTGGTGCGCTCACGAGTAGGCGTCGCCAGAGAAATCCGGCGTGACTGCGATGACTGCGCAGCCCGGCATCGTCGTGACGACGCCGTCGTGCGCAGTCACGCTCGGTTCTCCGCTTGGAGAGGTCTTCGAAAGGCGACGGTGAGGGGGCGGGGAGGGGGAGCGCACAGTTACAGCAAGGGAATGCGTCCATTAGTTTGTGTCTCAATCCGCTAGTCCTGGTGAGGGTCACAGCAGCAGCGGCAGCGTGTTGAGTAGGGTGGTCCAGACCTCCCTTACGCTGGCGACAGACTCGAGCTCTACATTACTAGACACTACAATACACTACACTACTATATATTTTCACGAAAAAACCCACTACACTACTATACACTACACTACTATACACTACAATACACTATTATACATTATAGACTAAAAAAAAAAATACACGACTATACACTACTACAATATATACAATTTCTCTCAACACTTTATCTCTCTTCACTTTATTTCTCTTAAATTTATCTCTCTTCACTTGATCTCTCTTCACTTCATCTCTCATCACTTTCTCTCCCGTAACTTTGTCTCTCAATAGAAGTTCAACAGACACGTAACATACAGGTGCAACATACACACTCAACGTCAAGCAAGGACTTCACGTTCTCCCGTTGGAATATGGATGGGTCCACATTGCTACGAGTTCTCTGAGCAAGGCGCTTGTCCGTGTGTCCAGGGGGTCCGTGTGGAACAGCCCTGGGTAGGAGAGGCTCACCAGCAACTCCGGTGGCATCTGCATCTCGTCAGAGCTGAGTTGAGCCCTGCAAACAAGGACAAAGATCACCCACCGTGAGGCCCTAACAGACTGGTGGGATGCCGATGCCATGCCCGGCCGCCTTTGCCTCCCCGGTGGCGATGTTTACTACACCACCACCACTACACAAGGTACTCATTTGAGGCCGAGTCGGCCGAGGGGAGGCCCAGGATCTTGGGCCGGAATCGGCCGGAGTTTGTAGCGCTAACCGCCACTACACCACCGCTCCCCATTCGGCGGCAATCAGGTCACCATTTTATCCGCTGGGCACGTAGCTCAAAGCAGAGTTGAACTCTGCCCACGCGCATGCACGCACCAATTCCAACACCCGCGCCATTCACCGCTACGTGACGGTGATATCACCGAGGCGCCTGTGCCAGGCCAGGTGCACTTTGAGGCCACGCGAAGTGTTGAAGGCTCGCTGCTGACAGGAGGTGTCGGGACAGACCCATTACGTGCCATGGGTTGGCTGAGTGAAATTACCAGTAGATGCACCATCAGCTGTACCCCCTACTGTGCCAGGCTAGATGCAGGAGATGTCGGGATAGGCCCATCAGCTGCCATGCGTTGGCTGACTGAGATAACCGGTAGATGCACCACCAGCTGTACCCCCTACTGTGCCAGGCTAGGTGCAGGAGATGTCGGGACAGGTCATCAGCTGCCATGCGTTGTCTGACTGAGATGACCAGTAGATGCACCACCAGCTGTACCCCCTACACACACACCAACCAATACAAATACCCGCGCGAATTCGACACAACGTGATAGTGACGTCACCACGGGGCTTGTGCCAGTCCTGGTGCACTTTGATGTAACATGAAAGTACACACACCAGAACAATAACAACCGCCATTCGCCACTAAGTGGTGATGACGTCAACACGATGCTTGTGCCAGGCTGTGTGCACGTTGAGGCCACGTGAAGTGTCGAACGCCCGCTAGCAGGAGGTCACGGGGCAGACCCAGCAGGTGCCACGGGTCGACTGACTGAGATGACTGGTTGATGCACCACCCGTGCCCCGTACTGTGCCAACTTGCTGTGCCTTAGCCACCCGGAGCTCCGCTCGTTGTTGTGAGCGGAGCTCCGCTCGTTGTTGTGAGCGTCGCTCCGCTCGTTGTTGTGAGCGTCGCTCCGCTCGTTGTTGTGAGCGTCGCTCCGCTCGTTGTTGTGAGCGTCGCTCCGCTCGTTGTTGTGAGCGTCGCTCCGCTCGTTGTTGTGAGCGTCGCTCCGCTCGTTGTTGTGAGCGTCGCTCCGCTCGTTGTTGTGAGCGTCGCTCCGCTCGTTGTTGTGAGCGTCGCTCCGCTCGTTGTTGTGAGCGTCGCTCCGCTCGTTGTTGTGAGCGTCGCTCCGCTCGTTGTTGTGAGCGTCGCTCCGCTCGTTGTTGTGAGCGTCGCTCCGCTCGTTGTTGTGAGCGTCGCTCCGCTCGTTGTTGTGAGCGTCGCTCCGCTCGTTGTTGTGAGCGTCGCTCCGCTCGTTGTTGTGAGCGTCGCTCCGCTCGTTTCGAAACGCAACACAAGCGATCATCATCAGGTGGAAATGGGGTAAAACACATAGCGAGGGAACACAAAGGGGGACAACCATAATATAGGTTTTTTTGGGTTAGATCGCGTAAATATATAAATATTTCACTAAAACCCGATACCACCCGACACAGACAACTAGTAAAGGTTGTCACGTAAACAGAACGTGCCAATTCGTCACTAGTAGAGCACTAGTGTGTAGTGCATAGCAGAGGTGTGGACTCGAGTCATGTGACTTGGACTCGAGTCAGACTCGAGTCATGAATTTGATGACTTGCGACTCGACTTGGACTTGCATAACAATGACTTTGTCCCACCTATGAGATGTGGACTCGAGTCATGTGACTTGGACTCGAGTCAGACTCGAGTCATGAATTTGATGACTTGCGACTCGACTTGGACTTGCATAACAATGACTTTGTCCCACCTCTGGTGCATAGTGTAGTGTATAATGTGTAGTGCAAAGTGTAGTGTGTGTAGTGTAGTGTGTGTAGTGTAGTATATACTAGTGTAGTGTATTGTGTAGTGTATAGTGTAGTGTATAGTGTAGTATACTCGGCCGTGGCTGATCATTGTTTTAATACGGTGGGCTCACACGAAATTGATTTCTCCAAGACGAAGGTACTTTGCAAACCCACTGGCTATCAACAAAGATTTGTTCATGAAGCCATCCATATTTATAGACACAGACACAATTTCAAACGAAAAGATGGGTACAAACTGAGCAATCATTAACCAGTTTAAATAATAACCGGCTGTGATATTTCCACGCAGTCGTCTTGGACGCCGCCCACCGATCTTACATTAACATCACTAGCCCAGGCCACTTCATTTATGACCCTTGGGCTACACCCATTTCTAACCTTTAAAACAGTCTGCCTCAGCAGCTTTCTTCACTATACTCATTGGTTTTATCGGTTAAAGTCACGTATGTAGAAATAAAATAAAGCCTGCCACGTTTTAAACTGACACCCCACCCACGGACACTCAAGTGGCCAGTATAATATGAATTTCTCACTGAGCCCTGAACTGGAACTCTTGAGACGGAGATTTGCATCTCACTCGGTCACTCGTTTTATGGGTAGTGTTAGTAGTGGTAGGGGTAGTGTGAGTAGTGGTAGGGGTAGAGGTAGTGTGAGTGGTAGGGGTAGGGTTAGTAGTGGTAGAGGTAGGGTTAGTAGTGGTAGGGGTAGAGGTATTAGTGGCAGGGGTAGGGTTATTAGTGGTAGGGGTAGTGTTAGTAGTGGTAGGGGTAGTGTCATAGTAGTGGTCGGGGTAGGGTTAGTAGTGGTAGGGGTAGAGGCAGTGTGAGTGGTACGGGTCGAGGCATACACTCTCTCACCCACTCACATATGTATGCACCCACCCACTCACCCTCGCAGTCATTCTGCCACTCGCTCACCTAATCACACACCCACTCACTCACTCACCTACCCACTCAGTCAACCAATCACTCACTCACTCATCCACTCAACCACTAACTCTCCCAACTGCTCACTCACTCACACACTCACGCACTCACCCACTCACTCACCCACCCACTCACTCATCCACTCACTCACTTACTCACACACTCAGCCACCCACTGACTCACCCACTCACTCACCCACTTACTCACACACTCATCCACACACTTACCCACCCACTCACCCACCCACTTACACACTCACCCACACACTTACCCACCCACTTACCCACCCACTTACACACTCACCCACACACTTAATCCACCCACTCACTCACCTTCGTACTCACACACTCATCCACACACTCATTTACCCACTCACTCACCCACTCACTCTCCCACTTACACACTCACACACACACTTACCCACTCACTCACCCACTCACTCACTCACCCACTGACTCACCAATCCGGTAGTTTTAATGTTTGTGTAATGTAGTAACTCGGCGGGAGACGACTTCACGGGTAACACACTCTTTATTTTATCAAACTTGGTTACAGGTGACTAACACCTACTTTGTATCTCGGGTGACAAACACCCACTTAGCTACTTGGCGACTAACGCCCACTGAGCTACTCGGATGACCAACATCCACTTAGTACTCGGGTGACAACCACCCACTTAGCTACTTGGCGACTAACGCCCACTGAGCTACTCGGATGACCAACATCCACTTAGCTACTCGGCGACTAACGCCACTGGGCTACTCGGATGACCAACATCCACTTAGTACTCGGGTGACAAACACCCACTTAGCTACTTGGCGACTAACGCCCACTGAGCTACTCGGATGACCAACATCCACTTAGCTACTCGGCGACTAACGCCACTGAGCTACTCGGATGACCAACATCCACTTAGCTACTCGGCGACTAACGCCACTGAGCTACTCGGATGACCAACATCCACTTAGCTACTTGGCGACTAAGTCTTCAGCTCCGTCTTCGGGTCTTCAACTCGGTAACTCTCCCCGAGTGCTCTCGCGCGTCCCCCTTTATACCCCACCTGCGGACGTCGCTGCGAGCACCCACTTATTCGACCAATCGCCGGGCGCTGGCTACGATCCTCTTTTCCCACATCTCATCGTGCCTCACCACTCACTCCGCGCCGCCCCGTCATCTGTCACTCCCGGCGCGCGCGTCCACACCACGCCCACAACGCGTGCCCAACCCCGCACCCCGCGCCGCCCCGTGATCCATCACTGTCACAGTCGGCGCACGTCAATACCACCACTACATCACCCCCTACCACATAGCTCGCAGCCGCCCCGGCTGCTATAAAAATATACAAACCCCCCCTGTGTGCCCCGTAACACAACACAACAACAAGAACAACAACTAAGCTAACAACACAACACGACGCGAACACTACCATCCGCAACCCTCAACCAATGCCACCGCGACAATAGAACAATATATACAAACCGGCGAGTGACAATAGCAATGTGTATACAAAAAAAATAAATGGAAAATTTTTTTTTTTTTCTTTCGACTCGTGCAGTGTCCCCTTTTCTTCCGAGCGTCCCTACAACGGGACATTACCCCGGCAGAGGGGAACACCGGGCGAGCTCGGTGTAGAGCAAAAAAAACCGTCTTCATGAAAATTGTTGAGACCTAGCCCGAGTCCGCCTTGCCGGTCCGTCGTACGGCACCAGACGCGGTTGAACGTCCGGTGGTGCCGGCGGTTCAGGAAGACATCGGCCAGGCACCGAGGACTCGTGCGTGCCCCGGGGTTCAGGCTCTCGACGGTCAGCAGCCGTCAAGCCCGAGGCACCTGGGGGTGGGTCAGGTGGAGACACGTGAGGATCAGCCTGCGACACCTCCCTCCCCGAGTCGACGGTCACATCACACGCCCGGTCGTCACGGCACAGAACGGGGTCACACGGTGCCGCATAGGGCTTCAGTCGGGAGGGGTGCACATACCAACGGCGTTTCCCCCATTTAATCTGTATACTCTGGGGTCGTGCAACCCGCACAATTTCCACCGGTCCCCTCCAAGGTCTCAACAACTTGGGGGACGTAGCCAACGGTGCATGTGGACAATGCAGCCAGGCCTTATCGCCTGGTTTCCAATCATGCGTATGCACCCTCCGCTCATGCAATTTCTCGTTTGCAATTTGCCGCGACCGCGAATTCAACCTTGCCGCCTCGCGCGCTTCAGTCAATTTGGCGATATTAAATTTGATGTGGTCTGCCAATTTAGATTTTGCACGTGGCTGGGAAATCCCCAGTTGGACGTCCATGGCCGGGTCGGCCTCCCGCCCATACATAAGAAAAAATGGGGAAAACCCCGTCGCCGCATGAGGGGCCATTCGATAGGCCGCGAGTACCCCCGGCACCTGTAAGTCCCAATCAACCTGATCGTCGCAGACCTGCTGGCACAACATAGACGTAATCGTCCTGTTCAGACGCTCAACCATCCCGTCAGTCTGCGGGTGGTAGGGGGAAGTACGCACTTTCTTTGTACCCAACAGGTCGCACACCTCGCGCAACAAAACGCTCGAAAAATTCTTCCCTTGATCCGTCAGCAAGCGTTCGGGGGCGCCCTTGTCCAACACATAACCCTGGACAAAGGCGTCCGCCACCGCCGCAGCCGACTGGTTGGCGAGCGGCCATGCCATAGGCCATCGGGTGAAGTATTCCACGCCAACCAGCAGGAACCTATTTCCCCTTGGTGTAACCGGAAAGGGCCCCAAGATGTCCAACGCTACCAATTCGTTTATACGCGAAACCTGAATGGATTGCAGCGGTGGATTAGCTGCCAATGGTGGCGGTTTCCTTTTGGCGCACCCTACGCATCCCTTAAGAATATTCGCCACGTCGTTACCCATCCCCGGCCAATAATAGTCTCGCTGGATTAGGGCGAGCGTTTTGTGAAAACCCAGATGCATGAGCCGTTCATGAGCTGCCAGAACAACCCTACCCCGCATAGCAACAGGCACAACGAGCACGTGACGCCGGGACATGTTGTCCCACCTCATCAAAAGGCCCTGTCTGCACACCCAGGAACCGACCCGCGCCTCCCCTTCTTCGGGAGCGCCAACTTTCCGACGCAGCGTAAGTAGGGAGCTGTCGGACATCTGGAGGCGGCCCCACTCAATGAGGGGCAACGACAACAGCGAATCCCTCCCCGTGGGGGCGTCCTCTCCCGGGGTGTCAGTGGCGGCGAGCGCAACTCCCGGGGTGCCGGCGACCGGGGGTTTGCACCGCGCTGATCCCAACAAACATGTGCAGTCCGTGCACGGCGGCAACCGCGACAAGGCGTCCGCGTTTGAGTGCCGCAACCCCTTGCGGTAAATCGTCGTGAATTGGTAGTCTTGAAGGACCTCCAACCATCGGGACAATTGGCCCGATGGCTGTGCCACGCGCATAGCGTATTGTAGAGCCGCATGGTCCGTCCGGACCGTAAAATGACGGCCGTAAAGATACGTCCTGAATTGCTGTGTAAAAAACACAATGGCTAACAATTCACGACGAGTTACGCAATAGCGTTGTTCTGCGGGGGAAAGAACCCTACTACCGTAGGCGACCACCCGTTCAACCCCCCCGACCAACTGTGAGAGCACCCCCCCGATACCCATATTGCTGGCGTCCGTGTCAAGCAAAAACGGTTGTGTGAAATCGGGGTAACACAAGGGGGGAGCCTGCACCAAAGCGTCACGGAGGGAGCAGAACGCAGCCTCCTCCTCCGCCCCCCAGTGAAACCTCACACCCTTAGCCGTCAAAGCGTGCAGGGGCTTGGCTATGGTGGCAAATTGCTTGACAAAACGACGGTAATAGGAGGCAAAACCAATGAAACTACGAACCTCCGTGACCGAGGTTGGCGTTGGCCATGAGCTGACGCAATGCGTCTTAGCAGGGTCCGTCGAGATCCCTGAACGACTCACGATATGGCCCAAATACCTGACCGATTCCCGAAGCAGAAAACATTTAGCCGGTTTAAATTTAAGCTTAGCGGAACACATCCTGAGGAACACCGCTCTCAGTCGCTGGAGGTGCTCCTCGAAAGTCCGACTAAAGACGATAATATCGTCAAGATAAATCAAACAGGTATCCCATTGGAGGCCCGACAAAACCAATTCCATGAGTCTCTGGAACGTGGCGGGAGCGGAATGTAAGCCCATGGGCAAACGGTTGAATTCAAATAGGCCCCCAGGTGTCCGGAAAGCAGTTTTAGGTTTTGACTCGTTATCGAGTGGCAATTGCCAAAATCCAGAAAGCAGATCGAGTGTGGAAAAAAACTGCGCTCCCGCCAAGGCATCCAGCGACTCATCCATCCTGGGGAGCGGATACGCATCCGCCATCGAGATTTTGTTTAAGCGGCGGAAATCGACACAAAACCGCAAGGACCCGTCCTGTTTCTTTACTAGGACAATAGGAGCACCCCACGGACTAGAAGAGGGCGAAATGATATCGGCCGCCAACATATCATTAACCGCCGATTGCACATGTTCCTTCTCGGCCGGGCTGAGCCGGAAGGGATTCTGACGAATAGGGGCCGCGTCCCCTGTAGCTATGTGGTGGCGCAACAGGTCAGTGCAGCCGATATCGTACTTATGTTTGCTGAACACGTCAGCAAACTCGATGAGCAAACCCCTCAATGCTCCCAATTGCACCCCGGACAAGTTAGCAGAACCCGCACACAGCGAGTCCAACCACTCAGTCCCCTCATCACTTTGAGGATGCGACTCGACAGTAAAATCTGCTTGAGCCACGAGCCGTTCCTCAACGGGTAGCGGCGCGGCGTGAGCCAGCACCGTTCCCTGCGCAATTACGGCCGGCCGCGACCCCGTATTCAGGACCATTACGAACGGCTCACTGTCCCCTCTCACCATGGTTTGAGCAACCGCTAAGTCGAGGCCCTTACTGGCTCTGTTTGACGGCCCCAACAGCACCCCCTGTGCCTCCGCACCCACCTCGAGTGGCTTCCTGAACCGAAGGGGTACTAACATTTGCGATCCCGGGGGCACCCGTACAGTGTGAGTCGCCAGCGCCTGCACCGTCGCACAAACCGTGCGCACTTTGATAGGGCTCGACAAGAAGGCAACCCGCCGACCTGACGGAAGCTCTATGCAGGCCTGATCTATAAGAATTTTGATGGGCATTTTTGACAAAAAGTCCGTACCTAGCAAACAGGGAACGGCCAGCGATGATGATACAAAAATAGGGCCCGCTAATTTAATGTCACCAATGCAAATAGTCGCCCGAATCTGGCCGATGATCCCCAGGGATCCCCCATTCGCCGCATAAAATGGCACGTCTACTGGCAGAAGGGGTCTACTTTGGACGGGAAGAATGTTATAAATAAGGTCCGAGATGATGGTGGCCGACGCACCCGTGTCAACAAGCACCCGGACCTCAACCCCGTCAATGAACCCCGTTACCACGGACGACCCGGCTGACGCAGCCACGATCCTGTGGGCCAATTCGGACCACTCGACTGCTTGCGGGCCGCGTACGGACCCCCCTCGCCGAATTGAACCCCCGGCACCCAGCCGCGAACCCCCCACCGCGAAGCGGCGACCCGAATGTGCCGTGTTTGTGGACCGAACGTGTGAGGTGCCGCGACTTGCCGGGTTTTGTTGGGATGACTTGTGGCCCTGGTCGTCGTCCCGACGTGGTCCTGCGGCGCGCTGACGCGGGGCCCGGCACCCGGCTGCGACGTGACCCCGAAGGCCGCAGTTGTAGCAGACGACGGACGTCGTAGGTTTCGGTTGCTCCAGCTTGCGGGGCGAACGTGTGGGCGAACGACCTCCCGTTCTCCACTCCCCCGGACGCGATGCAGCGAAGGCCTGCTCCTGCACCGCAGCTGGCTGAGGTTCGGCGATCGTGGCGGCCAGTGCCGCGTTCCCCGGCCATTTGCAGACGACCCCCGGCTTGCGTTTGAGGACCTCGTACGCGTGAATGCTCGTGGCGATCGCCAGGGAGCAGATCTCCATCTCGTCTGCCACGTTGATGGGGACCCCCAACTCGTGGGCCAACACCAGCAGCTGCTCCGTCACCATGGCGTCCTTCCCCTCCTTATCCATGCGGGGAAAAGCTGCGTCCGCCAAGGCGAGTAGTGCCGTGCGGTAGGCTAGCGTCGTTTCCCCAGCCACCTTCCGCCGATCGTAGAACTGGTGGCGACACGTGGAGGGCGGCCCGAACACCTTCGCCATCAGGTGTAGTGCAGCCTGGAGCGTAGAGCGGGACGACCTTGCAGCAGATGTGAAGGCTGCAAGCGCGTCGTCGTCAAGCATCGCTGGCAACGCACGCAGGGCAGTGGTGTCGGACCACCCCGACATCTCCTGATGAGCGAGGAACCTTCGTTGGAAGGCTCCCCAGTCGCCCCCATCCGCCTTGAACGCCGACAGCGCGGGCAATCTTTGCTGGAGGACCCGATCGTCGTCGACGTCGGAGAGATTTTCCCGCGCTCCGCTGGAGTTGTGTAAAATGTCGGCTCGGTTGTCAGGCGCAAAATGGAGGGCTCCGGCGTGCGCTGATGATGTGGGCTGCGCTGCGCGGAGGTGTCCGGCCACGTGGCGTCCGTCTTTCCCGCCAATCGGTGGCGGCCCCCCAAAAACGGCGGCAACTTCCAGACTTTTGGCGCGAAGCGCCTTTTGGCGGGAATCCTCCAACGTCGCTTCCTCCACGACCCCCGCAGCCGTTTTTCCGCTCGCCGGAACGGAGATGTCGGCCAAGACAGCGGCGGCGGCGAGTAGCAACTCCGCCAACCGGGAGTGCGCGTCCTGGAGGCTGGTGTCGGAGGCAAGCGGAGCGTCGGCCATCACCGCGAAGTGCTGCATCGGCGGCAACTCCTCGTCCTCTACTCCCGAGGTCGGTGTCCCCGGTACGCCGTCGTCATCCCGACCTCGCTCGTGGGTACGGGTAGTCTTCCTTGTGTCCATACTTCTTGAAGACAGGTTTACTTCTGACGCCAGTTGTAATGTAGTAACTCGGCGGGAGACGACTTCACGGGTAACACACTCTTTATTTTATCAAACTTGGTTACAGGTGACTAACACCTACTTTGTATCTCGGGTGACAAACACCCACTTAGCTACTTGGCGACTAACGCCCACTGAGCTACTCGGATGACCAACATCCACTTAGTACTCGGGTGACAACCACCCACTTAGCTACTTGGCGACTAACGCCCACTGAGCTACTCGGATGACCAACATCCACTTAGCTACTCGGCGACTAACGCCACTGGGCTACTCGGATGACCAACATCCACTTAGTACTCGGGTGACAAACACCCACTTAGCTACTTGGCGACTAACGCCCACTGAGCTACTCGGATGACCAACATCCACTTAGCTACTCGGCGACTAACGCCACTGAGCTACTCGGATGACCAACATCCACTTAGCTACTCGGCGACTAACGCCACTGAGCTACTCGGATGACCAACATCCACTTAGCTACTTGGCGACTAAGTCTTCAGCTCCGTCTTCGGGTCTTCAACTCGGTAACTCTCCCCGAGTGCTCTCGCGCGTCCCCCTTTATACCCCACCTGCGGACGTCGCTGCGAGCACCCACTTATTCGACCAATCGCCGGGCGCTGGCTACGATCCTCTTTTCCCACATCTCATCGTGCCTCACCACTCACTCCGCGCCGCCCCGTCATCTGTCACTCCCGGCGCGCGCGTCCACACCACGCCCACAACGCGTGCCCAACCCCGCACCCCGCGCCGCCCCGTGATCCATCACTGTCACAGTCGGCGCACGTCAATACCACCACTACATTTGCATACGTGGATTCTGATGTCCGATTCTGTGAGTGGGGTTCACTTCATCGGCGAGGATCTATCCACTGCTGAATGAATGCCCCTCACTTATCAAACCAACAACCCACCTACCACCACAACAATCACAACCATCACTATCACCACCACCACAACCACCCACCCAACCACTGATCCACCACCACAACCATCACCACCACAACCACCCACCAAATAATATTAACCACCCATCCACCACCATCACTACCACAACCACCCACAACCAACCACCACCACCCATCGACCACAACCACTACCACAACCACAAGCACCCACCCAACCACCACCACAACCACCGAACCGCCAGAACCGACCACAACCAACCACCACCAAACACCCGACCATCACCTTAATCAAACACGCCAACACAACCACCCATCCACCACCACCACAACCACTAATGCACAACCACCAAAACCATCATAACTACCACAACCGCCGAGCAACTATCACCACCACCACAACCACCAATGATGTTTCTTCATTTCAGCTTTTTACCACCAGCCCCCCTCCCCAGCCCCCATTCACCCACCGAGCACCGACGTCTCTCACCTGCGCCGCGACGCTCCACCAATTCGGCTCCGCAAGCTGGACATTCGCTGCATCAGCGTCACCCTAAAGCCTCCGCCGACTTTCGTCGTGAACGGGCTGCCCCTCCCCCCTGCCGCCTCCGCCTCGACGTCGCCGCTGCCACCGCCATCATCGGGCATCGGCCTCCGTCTTCTCTCGATGGGTGATGGAAAGGGATCCGGCAGTGGGCACGGCCAAGAGGACACACTGCCTCTCTCCCTCTCCAGTAGAACCGGTTCATTGCACCTCCTGTATTCCACAGACGTCCATACGGTACTGGTCCAGTTCGCGACAGAGGAATGGCAGCCTCTCATCTCCACACACACCTCAGAACCCACCCACCAGACCTCCTGCACTCCACAAAGGTCCATGTGGTACCCATCCACCTCCAGACAGAGCAGCGGCAGCCTCTGCTCTGCGGCGAGAGTGCTAATATTCCACGCGGCCGAACCGCGGTGGTCCCCCTGTTCCGGGGGGAACCCCGAGGAGGAGGGGGGAGGCTTTCACTGTGGCTACGCCAAGTCGTGGTTTGGCCAGAGGGCATCAGAGAGTCCTCTCTCTCTTACTCCGCTGGATCCTCCATTAATCGTGGTAGGTGGAGGGGTTACAAAACAACCCTCGTCTCGTTACAAGATAAGATCCGTCGTGTAGCATTAACAGACCGTTGGGACAAGTGCTGTTAGCGAGCAGCAGCAGCACCTATGCATGTGTAAAGACAGTACGGAGCGATAGAGGGAAAGTGTGGTTCTCCGGGACTGTGTTTACTAATGGACGTGCTAATGATGATTGATGGCACAAGCGTGGACAGGGTCACATGAGGAGGAGGACGGGACCCAACGGCGGCAAAGTGTAACGAGGGCGGAGTTTGACAGGGAAGTGTGCGGCGAGCGAGAGTTCAGGAACAGGGGCGTGGGCGGGTCGTGCGAGGAATAACAGCTGGCGCAGACCTCGGAGCTGTCAGTTGCTGAATTGCTGTCGTAGCCGCCTTAGAAATGGGTCGTCTCCGTTGTCTGCGAGTTTTCCTGAGACCAGAAGCTACGTCGTCTAAGAAGAGAGATGTCTGACTACCCAAGTGTTTATAGTCACTCGCGGTTACTCATTGAGTTGTCAGCAGGCTTTATAATATATTAGCGGGAAGTACCCGGCGTTGCCCGGGTGAAAAATGTCTTTCAAAACTTATCTTAAAAACCTTACATATACATACACAGATACTAAGGTATTGTGAGAGCCCGGTGGGCCGTTTGTCCATTTCTCCACTAACAAAATTATAAGAAGCTAGCAAAAGTCCAAAAAGTTGTAGAAAGTGTGGGGTAAAGGTTTCCGAAAATTGTGGACCCACCCTCTCGAAAAATATATTTACCCCCGCGTAGGTATATATGCCTACACACCCTACATACAACAGAGGAAGTAGTATGTATTGACTCTGTAGTTGTATCTACTGACTGTACAGTAGTATCTACTGAGCCAGTAGTAGCCACTGATTGTGTAGTAGTATTTAGTGACTGTAGTAACTACTGACCGTAGTAGTATCTACTGGCCATACAGTAGTATCTACCGACTATATAGTAGTAACGACTAACTGTATAGTAGTATCTGCTGACTCTATCGTAGTATCCACTGACTATAGTAGTCACTAATAATTCTATAGCAGTATCTACTCACTCTAACGAAGTATCTACTGACTCTAGTAGCTACTCACAGTAGTGGTATCTACTGACTGTATAGTAGTATATACTGACTGTAGCAGTATTGACTGACTGTAGTGGTATATACTGACTGTTTTAGTACCTACTAACTCTATAAAGCAGTATCTACCAACTCGATAGCAGTATCTACTATCAATACAGCAGTGCATACCGACTGAGGTGGTACCTGCTTTCACTACAGCAGTGCATACTGACTGTGGAGGTACATGCTATGATTACAGCAGTGCATATTATGGTGGAACCTGCTTTCACTACAGCAGTGCATATTGTGGTGGTACCTGCTATGATTACAGCAGTGCATACTGACTGTGGTGGTACCTGCTACGATTACAGCAGTACATACTGCTGTAGTGGCACCTGCTATAATTACAGCAGTGGATACTGGCTGTGGTGGTACCTGCTATGATTACAGCAGTGCATACTGACTGTGGTGGTACTTGATATGATTGCAGCAGTGCATAGTGACTGTGGTGGTATTTGCTTTGATAACAACAGTGCATATTGACTGTGCTAGTACCTGCTATGATGACAGCGGTGCATCCTGACTGTGGTGGTACCTGCTATGATGACAGCAGTACATACTGAGTGTGGTGGTACCTGCTATGATGACAGCAGTACATACTGTGGTGGTACCTGCTATGATGACAGAAGTGCATCCTGACTGTGGTGGTACCTGCTATGATGACAGCAGTACATACCGAGTGTGGTGGTACCTGCTATGATGACAGCAGTACATACTCACTGTGGTGATACCTGCTGTGAAGACAGCATTACAAACTGCGGTGGCACCTGCTATGATGACAGCAGTACATACTGTGGTGGTACCTGCTATGATGAGAGCAGTACATAGTGTGGTTGTGGTACCTGCTATGATGACAGCAGTACATACTGACTGTGGTGATACCTGCTATGATGACAGCAGTACAAACTGTAGTGGTACCTGCTATGATGACAGCAGGAAATACTGTGGTGGCACCTGCTTTGATGAAAGCAGTACATAGTGTGTAGGTGGTACCTGCTATGATGGCAGGAGTACATACAGTGGTGGTACCTGCTATGACAGCAGTACATACTGTGGTGGTGGTACCTGCTATGATGACAGCAGTACAAACTGTGGTGGTACCTGCTATGATGACAGCAGTACAAACTGTAGTGGTACCTGCTATGATGACAGCAGGAAATACTGTGGTGGCACCTGCTTTGATGAAAGCAGTACATAGTGTGTAGGTGGTACCTGCTATGATGGCAGGAGTACATACAGTGGTGGTACCTGCTATGACAGCAGTACATACTGTGGTGGTGGTACCTGCTATGATGACAGCAGTACAAACTGTGGTGGTACCTGCTATGATGACAGCAGTACATACCGAGTGTGGTGGTACCTGCTATGATGACCGCAGTACATTCTGACTGTGGTGGTACCTGCTATGATGACAGCAATACAAACTGTGGTGGTACCTGCTATGATGAAAGCAGTACATACTGCGGTGGTACCTGCTATGACAACAGTACATACAGTGGTGGTGGTTCCTGCTATGATTACAGCAGTGCATACTGCTGTGGTGGTACCCGCTATGATTACAGCAGTGCATACTGACTGTGGTGGTACCTGCTATGATTACAGCAGTGCATACTGACTGTGGTGGTACCTGCTATGATTACAGCAGTGCATACTGCTGTGGTGGTACCTGATACTTCACTTAATAACCAGGCTACAGTCTGCATTATAGACTGCCAGTACACTCACCTTACTTAATAACCAGGCTACAGTCTACATTAGAGACTGCCAGTACACTCACCCAGCTTAATAACTATTCGTACAGTCTGCATTATAGACTGCCAGTACACTCACTTTACTTAATAACCAGGCTACAATCTACATGATAGACTGCCAGTACACTCACTTTACTTAATAACCCGGCTACAGTCTACATTAGAGACTGCCAGTACACTCACCCGGCTTAATAACAATTTCTACTGTCTGCATTATAGACTGCCAGTACACTCACCCAGCTTAATAACCAGGCTACAGTCTACATTATATACTGCCAGTACACTCATTCAGCTTAATAACCAGGCTACAGTCTACATTATAGACTGCCAGTACACTCACCCAGCTTAATAACCAGGCTACAGTCTACATTACAGACTGCCAGTACAATCACCCAGCTTAATAACCAGGCTACAGTCTGCATTATAGACTGGCAGTACACTCACTAAGCTTAATTACTATTTGTACAGTCTACATTATAGACTGCCAGTACACTCACCCAGCCTAATAACCAGGCTACAGTCTACATTATAGACTGCCAGTACACTCACCCAGCTTAATAACCAGGCTACAGTCTACATTATAGACTGCCAGTACACTCACCCAGCTTAATAACCAGACTGCAGTCTGCATTATAGACTGCCAGTACACTCACTCAGCTTAATAACCAGGCTACAGTCTACATTATTGACTGCCAGTACACTCACCCAGCTTAATAACCAGGCTACAGTCTACATTATAGACTGCCAGTACACTCACCCAGCTTAATAACCAGGCTACAGTCTACATTATATACTGCCAGTACACTCACTCAGGTTAATAACCAGGCTACAGTCTACATTATAGACTATCAGTACACTCACCCAGCTTAATAACAATTTCTACTGTCTGCATTATAGACTGCCAGTACACTCACCCAGCGTAATAACTATTTGTACAGTCTACATTATAGACTGCCAGTACACTCACCCAGCTTAATAACTATTTGTACAGTCTACATTATAGAATGCCAGTAGACTCACCCAGCTTAATAACTTGCTATTGTCTACATTTTTAACCAACTTATAGTAAATGGGAATCGGCCGATTCTAAAGTAATATATAACCTTCGATTCCTTTGCGCGATTCAATGAATCGATTCGTGGCGCGCTTGGGTGAAATTTTTTATAGCAGAGTTTTATTTGCATTGGTATGTTATGTTTTAAAGTCATCAAACGTTGTTAACTATATTTTTGCCCCGGTCAACGCCGGGTATTTCCAGTTCGTAGCAGTTTATATTGACTCTATAACCAACTTTTGTAAAACGGAAATAGGCCGGTTCTAAATGAATCTACAACCTTCGATTCACTATGAGACCTCCTTTACCAGTGGCAAAATATAGTAGTAGGTTTTTACCCTTTAAACTGGGACAAAAACTGACACCTTTATACAAGGCATCATGTTTGCAATAACCACAACACAAGCAGTCAAAATGCAAACAAAAAGAAACAACTCTGATAATTATAATGATATGCACTGTCCTTGAAGTTGATTGGTCCACACCCGAGACAGCTTTTTTTAGAGCCTAGTCTCCATTGGTGTTGGACCAGATGACGCCAAAAGGCGTACAACTCAAAAACAGCGCACTATCAGAGTATTGAGAGCTTGGGTAAGCATTTACACTATGAGACCTCCTTAACCAGTGGTAAAATATAGTAGTAGGTTGCTTGCGCTTAGCCAGGATGGCTAATTATTTATCACGGGGTGGGGGGGGGGGGTGATGTAGTGGATTAACGCATGCCAAGGGGGGAAAATGTAAACACGCGCGGGCTATGGACAGTGTGATCGCATCAAGACAAGCAGGTGATGCCGGAGGGAGACGGCTCGTTAAGTAGTTCTAAGATGCAGGGCAGTGATTGACCAGTTATTGTTGCCGGGCGAGGCTGGGGGCTGGGCCGCTACACCACCCCCACCCCGCGCTACAATAATACTGTCTAATCGCTATAATTTTATTATCTACCGACCCTATAATAGTAATTGCACACATTGCGGTGAAGGGGGGAGAGAAGAGGACGTGAAACTTTGATGAATTTACCTCAGCGTCGCGTGTAAATGTATGTGCATATTTTTAACGGGAATGAGCAATGGCGTCCACCCTGCAGCGATGGCGCGCTGCCCGTTGCCAGGGGCAACCGCCTGTTGCCAGGGGCAACCTTGGGTCGGCGTCTCGCGCATGCGCAACAGCGTGCTTTGTCGCGCGCCGGTCGGCAAACGTAAATAAATAAATAAAGAGAAATCGCACTAAATCGATAATTAGACCACTTTAAAGATTATGGGGACGAAAAAACGGAAATGCCTATTCCCACCGCGGGGCGTGCCTCCCGGCAAAATTTTATCTCGGCGAACCCCACGGTCTGAGACCCAAATCCCCCGCAAGCGAGCGTACGCAGACAGATGGACGAACAGACAGACAGACAAAAATGAGTCTTATAGGTTAGACTATCGGGAAGTACCCGGCTTTGCCAGGGTGAAAAATATCTTTCAAGACTTATCTTAAAAACCTTACATATACACAGATACTAAGGTATTGTGAAAGCCTGGGGGGCCGTTTGACCATTTCTCCACCAACAAAATTATGAGAGGCTTGGTCAAGTCCAAAAAGTTAGAGAAAGTGTGGGGTAAATAGTTGATGTAAAAGGTTTCCGAAAATTGTGGACCCCCCCCTCAAAAAATGTCTTTACCCCCACGTAGGTATATATACCTACACACCCTAAATACAACAGAGTAAGTAGTATCTATTGACTCTGTAGTAGTATCTACTGACTGTACAGTAGTATCTACTGAGCCAGTAGTAGCCACTGACTGTGTAGTAGTATTTACTGATTGTAGTAACGACTGACCATAGCAGTATCTACTGGCCCTACAGTAGTATCTACCGACTCTATAGTAGCAACGACTAACTGTAAGTAGTATCTGCTGACTCTATAGTAGTATCTATTGACTCTAGTAGCTACTCACCGTAGTAGTATGTACTGACTGTATAGTAGTATATACTGACTGTAGCAGTATTGACTGACTGTAGTGGTATATACTGACTGTTTTAGTATCTACTAACTCACTATAGCATGATCTACCAACTCGATAGCAGTATCTACTATCACTACAGCAGTGAATACCGACTGAGGTGGTACCTGCTGTCACTACAGCAGTGCATACTGACAGTGGTGGCACCTGCTATGACTTCAGCAGTGCATACCGACTTTGGTGGTACCTGCTTTCACTACAGCAGTGCATACTGATTGTGGTGGTATCATATGACTACCGCTGTGCATACTGACTGTGGTGGTGTGTGTTACATTTATTCTTGAATTATATTTTATGAGTTCCTTCGGTCTTGGTATCGGGGTTATCATTCGTCTATGTTTAATGAATATTCGTAATGATCCTCGTCACGTTATTATTTTGGGGCTTCGCCAAGTTTAGTTCTCCAGAGATTGGTGTTTTATTCTGAGTTATATTTTAATGTCCTGAGGTTAAGCGTAACTATGTTTCCACTTAAGCTTTCTGGAATTCGTACTCTTTAGTTTTTAGGAAGGTCGTGTAGGTAGGAAACATATACTAATAAAAAAAATATTATTGTTTGTTGGTTAATTATCTTTGTTAAGTTTCTACTTTTCGGTAAGGAAAACGTTAAGAAAACGCGAGTTGCAACCGTTATTTACTCTGCACCTTATCTGTACATCTCCAGATGTCTTGGGATGCTAGTCCATACATATTTTGTCCATCTGGATGTCTATGACCTCTTTGTGACCGAATTCTCAACATTTTAACCGCCCTCCATGTTTCATGGATTCCTGATGTGCTTGTGAGGAGAAGTGAGTTGTTTTCATTGTTTAATAAAAAAAAGATATATAGATAATATAAAAATATAATAAATAAATAAATACATTTTATTGTTCTTAATAAAAAAAGGGTATAGACACAACACGGTGGCGGCGGGATCTCCCGTCCCAATGCATGAAGAGACCCTGGAACAACCCCCATGAGTCGAAATTTTCCGCCCCCCGACCAGTTCCCCCGATGCGACGGCACAACGCGAGGAGAGAGGTGTCCTCCATTTGGAGGCGCCCCCACTCCGCAACAGACAATCCCAGCAAAGAATCCCTCCCTTCTTGCTCAATAGGACCCGCAATTGAAGTCGCATCAGCGGCGGCCGCAAGGACCGAATCAGAGATCACATTCGGAGGTCTGCAACAACACGAACCCAGGAGGCAAGCGCACTCGGAGGTGGGCGGCAAACGCGACAGAGCGTCTGCGTTCGTGTGGCGAACGCCCTTACGATATGTAGTCTCAAAATCAAAATCTTGGAGAATCTCCAACCATCGAGACAATTGTCCCGATGGCTGTTGAACCCGCAAGGAGTACTGCAGCGCCGCATGATCTGTGCGGACGGTGAAATGGCGACCGTACAGATATGGCCGATATTGCTGAATGAAGAAAACGATTGCCAATAGTTCCCGACGGGTAACACAGTACCTTTGTTCCACCGGAGACAAACCCGACTGCCGTACGCTACCACATGCTCTACGCCCCCAACAACCTGCGAAAGTACGCCCCCAATGCCCGTGTTGCTTGCATCTATATCGAGCAAGAAGGGTTTTGAAAAGTCTGGATAACTCAATGGCGGAGCCCCCACTAGGGCATCCCGGAGGGAGCGAAAAGCAGCCTCCTCCTCCTGTCCCCAGTGAAACTTGACCCCCTTTGATGTCAAGGCATGTAAGGGTTTAGCAATCATCGCGATATCAGCGACAAACCGTCGGTAATATGACGCGAATCCAATGAGACTCCTGAAATCCCCCACCGAGGTGGGAGTCGGCCAGGAGCTGACACATTGCGTTTTGGCGGGATCTGTGGCAATACCTGACCGTCCGAAAATGTGACCCAAATACCGCATCGATTCGCGAAGCAAATGACACTTCTGGGGCTTGAATTTCAAATTAGCAGCCCGCATTTTGAGGAAAACAGCCCGCAACCTCTGGAGGTATTCGTCGAATGTTTTACTAAAGACGATGACATTGTCTAAGTAAATCAAACACGAATCCCATTGCAACCCAGCCAGGACCAATTCCATTAAACGCTGAAAAGTTGCCGGCGCTGAGTGGAGTCCCATTGGCAAGCGGTTAAATTGGAATAGGCCGTGCGGCGTACGGAAAGCTGTTTTAGGTTTAGATTCATCATCCAGAGGGAGCTGCCAGAACCCTGACAGTAAATCCAACCTGGAAAAGAACCGCGCCCCCGCCAGGGCATCAAGCGATTCATCCATCCGAGGGTGCGGGTATGCGTCGGCTATGGAAATCTTGTTCAGCCGACGAAAATCGACACAAAACCGTAATGAGCCGTCGTGTTTTTTAACTAACACGAACGGCACACCCCAAGGGCTGGTAGAAGGGGATATAATATCCGCAGCTAACATGTCGTCTATGGCCGATTTGACATGATCCTTTTCGGCAGGACTCAACCGAAAAGAAGTTTGGCGGATTGGCGCGCTGTCACTCATGTCAATATGGTGTCGCAGCAGTTTAATACAACCAATATCATATTTGTGTTGACTTAAAACGTTGGAAAACTCGCGCAGGAGGGTTCGTAGCCTCTCACGCTGTGAGTCGGACAGGTCCGATGATCCCTCACAAAGCACATCCAGCCACCCCTCATCACGATCCGAATGCGGTTACGATGGAGGAGCGGTGCTCACCTGACCACTGACCGGTTCCTCACAGGGTACCGGCGTTGCGTGCGCAAGCACGGTCCCTTGAGGAACAACAGCCGTTCGCAACCCCACATTGAGGACCGCGATGAAGGGGTCCCCGTCCCCTTTAACAATGGTCTGGGCCGCTATTAAATCAGGTCCGTTGACCCCGGCCCTAGATGGTCCCAACAGAACACCCCGATCCCCAATCCCCTTAGCAAATGGTCGACGCAGCCTAAGAGGCACGAGCATCTGAGCTCCTGGTGGTACGCATACCGTCCTCGCAACCAGCGCCTGTACCGTCGCAAATGCCGTATGGACAGTAGCGAGGGAGGACAAGAACATAATACGTCGGCCCGACAGGAGTTCGATGCAACCCTGGTCGATCAAGATTCGAATTGGCATTTTGGCCAAGAAATCCGTCCCCAACAGGCACGGAACTGCCAGCGAGGAGGAGACCAATATCGGGCCGGATAATTTGATGTCCCCAATACAAATTTGTGCGCTGATCTGTCCGATAATGCCCAGCGAGCCCCCATTAGCAGCATAGCATGGAACATCAACGGGGAGACAAGGACGGCTTTGAACGGGGAGAATGTTATAAATTAAATCGGACACAATTGTTGCCGATGCTCCCGTATCAACTAAGACCCGCACCTCAACCCCATCAATATGCCCCACAACGACCGACGACCCCGCCGACGCGGCAACAACGCGATGGGCCAACTCAGACCACTGGCCCGGTTGGAACTCCCTCCCCATTGTGGCACATTTCGACGCAACGACAGGCGATTTCTGACCCCCGTTCGTTGCAGTGCATGAGTGTGTCACAGGTGTGTGCGTAGGCCAAACATGTGGGGTGCCCCGACTTGCCGGAGTTTGCTGGTGAGGCTTGTATAGAGGCGCGTCGTCCGGCCGAGGTGTCGCACCGCGCTGTCGAGGAGCCCGGCATTCCGAAGCCACATGGCCCCGGAGGCCACAGTTGTAGCAGCGCGTGAGCGCCCCAGACAGCTTGGGCTGATCCTGGCGGCTCGGTCCATCCCGAGCTGGTCGTCCCCCGGATCTCAACTCCGTCGGGCGACCCACAGCGCAGACCTCTTCTGATGGGAGGGTGGTGGCAGCCAAGGTATGTCTTGCCGCCACCTTGCTGGCCTTGCGACGCTGGGACAGTAAGTTTGCGTGGATGTGCCGTGCGGCCGGCAGGGAACATATCTCCTTGTTGTCTTGCGCCAAGACGACAATGTCCAAATCGTCCGCCAACAGCAATATCTTCTCTGCCACCATGGCGTCCACCCCTTCCTCGTCCATCCGCGGGAAAGCCGCCTTCGCCAGGGCCAGGAGAGCTGTGCGGTATGCCAGGGGCGATTCCTTGGCGCCCCGCTGACGATCGTAAAACAGCTGTCTGCAGTCAGAAGGTGGTCCGTAGACTGCAGACAGGAGTTGAAGCGCCATTTGCAGTGTGGCGCGCGCCGTTCTTGGCGACGAGGTGAGGGTAGCGAGGGCGTCACTGTCAAGCATCGCCGCTAGCGCGCGTAGTGCTTCGTCATCCGTCCATCGTGTCATTTCTTGGTGAGCAAGGAACCGTCTTTGGAAGGCTCCCCAGTCACCGTCTTCCCCCACAAGCTCTTTGAGGGGCGGCAATCGCTGCTGGAACGCGGCCTCCGTAGCCATAGATCGTGCCCCGTAGTTCCCGCCAATCCGTACAGTATCGGCGGGAAGGGCGGGCGCCATCGGCGGTCGCGCTGCTGGTGACGCGCTGGCCGCTGATTGGTGTTCGGCGCCGCCGGCCGCTGTTGACGACGTGGTGGCTTCTGGTTGGCGAATGTCGGTCACCTGATGTAGCCCGGCCCCGCCCTCAGCACTCACTGTACTGATGGCAGCAAATCCGACTTCCAGCCCAGTTGAAATGGCGGGAACTGGCGTCGCATGTCGTCCGACGTCGCCCCGTGCAGCTCCTCCAGCCCCCAGGTGAGTGATTTCCTCCAACGTGTCGGCTGCCACGTAGAGTAGCTCCGCCAAGCGGGAGTGAGCCAGCCGCAGTCCGTCAGCCGACTGTCCCCACCCGTCCTGCCGTTGCGGTGTGGGTGGACTCGGCCCCGGTTGCTCGGATTCGCCTTCGACAATCTCGGGCTCTGAGTCGGCCGAGGTGTCCTCCTCCCCCGGTTCCCTGGTACGAGCCGTCCGTCTCGTATCCATCCTTAGAAGACCACTTCTGACGCCAGTTGTAGTAAGTTTAAGGAGACTTGGACGATGTAGTCGGAGGTACACTAATTTATTGACTACAGTTGTATATTACAGGCCGAGATATACAACACTTGAAGGGGTATCGGCCCCTTCACCCGTCTAACAGGGAGATCCCACAATCTCTGTCCCGGCTAGCCTACTCCCAGGTCCTCCACTACAGGGCTAGGGGAGGCTAGCTGACCCAGCTCTGGTTAAGCTGGGATTACGGCACCCTGAGTCCCCAGACCGGCTCTTAGAAGAACATCGGCTCTGGGCTCTCGGGGCCACGCCACTGGCTTGCCCTGGTCGGTCCTGAGAAGGACGGCAATCCAGGGGAGTCCCAGGGCCTATCTAGCCGGACTTCTTTCTTCGCTCGTTTAAGCTAAACACTGAACCCCGAGCCCACCGGCTCACCGCCTTATATAGCAACTCCCCCACCGAGGGGTGGGGCCGTGGGGGATCACAGCGCCGTTTCAGCCCCCCAGGCTAAACGATGCGGACGTGGATGTAAGCATCCTTCCGTGTGCGGGCAAAACCACCCCTGGTGTGTTTCTTCGCCCTCCCATAACACCTCTACACATACGACTGTGGTGGTACCTGCTATGATGACAGCAGTACATACTGTGGTGGTACCTGCTCTGATGACAGCAGTACATACTGTGGTGGTGGTACCTGCTATGAGAGCAGTACATACCGAGTGTGGTGGTACCTGTTACGACAGCAGTACATACTGTGGTGGTACCTGCTATGATGACAGCAGTACATACCGTGGTGATACCTGCTTTGATGACAGCAGTACATACTGTGGTGGTACTTGGTATGATGACAGCAGTACATACTGTGGTGGTGGTATCTGCTTTGATGACAGCAGTGCATACTGTGGTGGTACCTGCTATGATGACAGCAGTGCATACTGTGGTGGTGGTACCTGTTATGATCACAGCAGTGTATATTGTGGTGGTGGAACCTGCCATGATTACAGCAGTGCATACTGACTGTGGTGGTACCTGCTCTGATGACAGCAGAACATACTGTGGTGGTACCTGCTATGATGACAGCAGTGCATACTGTGGTGGAACCTGCCATGATTACAGCAGTGCATACTGACTGGTGGTACCTGCGATGACAGCAGTACATACGACTGTGGTGGTACCTGCTGTGATGACAGCATAACATACCGACTGTGGTGGTACCTGGTATGATGACAGCAGTACATTCTGTGGTGGTGGTACCTGCTATGATGACAGCAGTACATATTGTGGTGGTACCTGCAATGATTACAGCAGTGCATACTGCTGTGGTGGTACCTGCTATGATTACAGCAGTGCATACTGCTGCGGTGGTACCTGCAACTTTAATTAATAACCATGTGTACAGTCTGCATTATAGACTGCCAGTACACTCACTCAGCTTAATAACCAGGCTACAGTCTACATTACTGACTGCCAGTACACTCACCCAGCTTAATAACTATTTGTACAATCTACATTATTGACTGCCAGTACACTCATTTTACTAAATAACCAGGCTACATTCTACATTATAGACTGTCAGTACACTCACCCAGCTGAATAACCAGGCTCCAGTCTACATTACTGACTGCCAGTACAATCACCCAGCTTAATAACTATTTGTACAATCTACATTACTGACTGCCAGTACACTCACCCAACTTAATAACCAGACTACAGTCTAGATTATAGACTGTCAGTACACTCACCCAGCTGAATAACCAGGCTACAGTCTACATTATTGACTGCCAATACACTCACCCAGCTTAATAACCAGGCTACAGTCTACATTATTGACTGCCAGTACACTCACCCAGCGTAATAACCAGTCTACAGTCTACATTATAGACTGACAGTACAGTCACCCAGCTTAATAACTATTTGTACAGTCTGCATCATAGACTGCCAGTACACTCACTTTAATTATTAACCAGGCTAGAGTCTACATTACTGACTGCCAGTACACTCACCCAACTTAATAACCAGGCTACAGTCTACACTATAGACTGCCAGTACACTCACCCAGCTTCATAACCAGGCTACATTCTACATTACTGACTGACAGTACAGTCACCCAGCTTAATAACTATTTGTACAGTCTGCATCATAGACTGCCAGTACACTCACTTTTCTTAATAACCAGGCTACAGTCTACATTATAGACTGCCATTACACTCACTTTACTTAATAACCATGCTACAGTCTACATTATAGACTGCCAGGACACTCACCCAGCTTATTAACCAGGCTACAGTCTACATTATTGACTGCCAGTACACTCACCCAGCTTAATAACCAGGCTACAGTCTGCATCATAGACTGCCAGTACACTAATTTTACTTAATAACCAGGCTACAGTCTACATTATATACAGCCAGTACACTCACTTTACTTAATAACCAGGCTACAGTCCACATTATAGACTGCCAGTACACTCACCCAGCTTAATAACCAGGCTACAGTCTACATTATTGACTGCCAGTACACTCACCCAGCATAATAACTATTTCTACTGTCTACATTATAGACTGCCAGTACACTCACCCAGCTTAATAACCAGGCTACAGTTTACATTATAGACTGCCAGTACACTAACCCAGCTTAATAACAATTTCTACTGTCTACATCCTTAAGGAATCTACAACCTTCGATTCCTTTGCGCGATCCAGACAATCGATTATTGGCACGCTCGGGTTTAATTTTAATTAATGAGTTTTCTTTTCATTTGTATATGTTGTTTTTAAGTTTTCAGAAGTTTTTAAATATATTTTGCCCCGGGCAGTTTACATTGACTATATCATCAACGTATATTAAACGGGAATAGGGCGATTATAAATGAATCTACAACCTTGGATTCCTTTGCTCGATCAAAGAATCGATTCTTGGCGCGATAAGGTTTAAAATTTGTATTACAGAGTTTTATTTTCATTCGTATGTTATGTTTTAAAGTTTTCAGAAAATTTTTAATGTATTTCCCCCCCGGGCAACGCTGGGTATATCGAGTTTATAGCACAAAGTCTTCGCCTGACAAGTGTGGGGTGTCGAGACCTAGTACCGTGCAGAGCCTCCGGCCTCGCCTAGATTGCCCAGCCGGCCGAGGCTGTGGGCTGGGCCGCTACCCCCCCCCCCCCCCCGCGTGCTACAATAATACTGTCTAATCGCTTTAATTGTATTATCTACCGAGCCTATAATAGTAATTGCACTCATTGGGGTGGGGGGAGAAGAGGACGTGAAACTTTGAAGAATTTACCTCAGCGTCGCGTGTTAACGCGTGTGCGAGTGAGAAATGGCGTCCGCCCTCCAGCGACGGTGCGCCGTCCATTGCCAGGGATAACCGCCCTCGGTCGGCATCTTGTGCATGAGCAACGGCGTGCCTCGTCACGTGCCGGGCGGCAATCTAACCTATATACAGTAATCCCTCGATTATTCGCGGTTCAAGTTTCGCGGCCTCAGTGCATCGCGGATTTTTCAAAAATATGAATCGAAAAATAAAAATGCAAAATACCGCCATATCGGCAGCCGTATTGCGGAAAGCAGCGTTGTTTCATCGTGATGCGCGAGAGAAACGGTTTCCCAGGATGCCAGACAAAGAGAGACACCCTCTGAGGCTTTGTACATCTTCTCTAAGCGTCTTCCCAAGTTGTATCTCGCCACTCTCGTTCACGCTGTCAACTGTGTCTCGCGTATCTTAGTGTTGTGTTCGAAATTAACTGGTGAGTGTAGAACACCATAATGCGTATCGTATGAGAGAGAGTGAATGTACTGTATAATATTAAGGTTTAATAATTAAATAGATTTAAGTAAAATATATATAAAGTATAAATATACATATTTTAAACATTCTGGTACCCACACACACATATACGGAAATTCCTAGGGGGGCCAATCCTACTTCACGGATTTTCACTTATCGCGGGAGGTTCTGGTCCCCATTAACCGCGATAAACGAGGGATCACTGTAATTCATTTTTTGTCTGTCTGTCTGTCCGTCCGTCTACGTACGCTCGCTTGCGGGGGATTTGGCGCTCAGGCTGTGGGGTTCGCCGAGATAAAATTTTGCCGGTGGGCATGCCCCCGGCCCCGCGGTGGGAATAGGCATTTCCGATTTTTCGCCTCTAAACTTTAAATCGGTCCGATTATCGATTTAGTGGGATTTCTCTTTATTTATTTATTTACGTTTGCCGACCAGCACGTGACAAAGCACGCCGATGCGCATGCGCGAAGGCGGTTGCCCCTGGCAATGGGCGGTTGCCCCTGGCAACGGGCAGCAACGCCGTCACTGCGGGGTGGACGCCATTTTAGGCCGCTGTACGTGAGCTGTATCGTTCAGTTTCGTTCCGGCAAACGGGGCACGACTTTTTCTTTTGCTCAATATGTTCAACGTTAATAAAAGGTATCCAAGCAAAAAGTTTTCCACGCATTATCCTGCAGTTAATGAGAAAAGTGTAATTTATTGGCGCACTATATTGACTGCGTATTGAGACATATTAAACTGTTGAGCTAGATTTTCAACCAATCAGAGCCAAAATCAAGCCAATATCACTACGCACATGTAAACATGGAGGAGGACGTAAGCAGCGCAGCTTCATCTGATAGCGGCGATCAAGCTCGATTAACACCCGTAAAGTGTATTTTTCATGTCGGAAAAGATGGTGGGAAAGGTCGGCAGCCCTTTACTGAAGTCCGATGGAAAAAAATCCAGCAATGTGCGAAGGAATGGCTCAAAACGTCGGACACTACGGAGCTAGCTATTGCTAATAAACATGCTGACCTCCTGGACAAACTGGCCTCTGATGTCCCAAAAAACTACGGTTTTCACCCGGCCTGCTATTGGCGTTTTAAAGACAAAAAATGCTTGACTTGTGCACTAAAGCGTCAAGATAAGACTGAACGGTTGAAAAACTTGTAACCCCGGTTGAAAGCTCTGAAACAGTTTCGCCAAAGAGGCTGCGTTCCAAGTACAGCTTGATGAAGGTTACCCCTACCACAACAACAACTTCTTCAAAGCCATCAACAAGCCAGCACGTTCTGCCTAAATTGTGCATAATTTGCAAAATCTTCTTGGTTCTTTCGGTAAAGTCACGTAGAAGGGAAGTAATAAAATAATAAAAATAAAACATAATAAAATAATTCTCACGACGTTTCGGCCACAACGCAAGCAGCCATCCTCAGGTGAAGAATGAAACACCACCAAGCTTGGAGCGTATATTTAAGCTGGGTTGGAGGGGGGGAGGTGGGAAGAAGAGCGCCTAGACA
Organism: Lampetra fluviatilis; assembly: GCF_964198595.1. Taxonomy (NCBI): domain Eukaryota; kingdom Metazoa; phylum Chordata; class Hyperoartia; order Petromyzontiformes; family Petromyzontidae; genus Lampetra; species Lampetra fluviatilis. Next base: position 73,893 of record NC_136351.1, read on the forward strand.
AAATAATTTGCATATCAAGAGGAATTCAGCATATGGAAAATGCGTAGGAGGTGGGCGGGGGGGTTTCAAATTAATATTATGCCCGTGCATTATGCAGGATTAGCAGCATCAAAGGGAGGGGGGAAGGGGGGTAGCATTAACAAAGGAAAGGAATGTTAATAGTATGTAGCTGCAGTTGCTAAGCAACCACGTAAAAAACTAAAGTATAAACTACATAAACAACTAAAGTAAAAACTACATATCATCATCAGTATACTTACTATACTCTACAATAAGCTGAGTTACTAACAGTAAGTAATACATTACAATTCTACGTCGTAAAAATGATATAATATGCTTCCATCTAAACTTTGTTCTCTTACATCACACGAGTCTACACCGTACTATATACTGCCATAGACAAACCCAACAGTAAATTATATACTGTATTGCTATAAACCATGTCGTTTGTCTGGAACCACATCCAGACATACAGTACCCTGGCGTCTACAAACTAAGTTGCCTAAGTGGTAGCAGTTACATTGGAGAAACCAAACGACATGTCTCGGACCGCATCCGTGAACATAAAGCAGACCTGAAACACGGTAGGACAAACACCTCAGCCGTGGCAGACCACTGTTCCAACTCAGTGGGCTCACATGACATTGACTTCTCCAAGACAGAGGTTCTCTGCAAGCCATCTAGCTATCATGAGAGATTCGTTCATGAGGCGATCCACATATACAAACACAGAGACGATTTCAACCGAGAAGATGGATTCTGGCTTAGCAATCATTGGAAGGACGTAATAAACCATTTCAGATCTTAACTGATTGTGTTCACGTTTACGGTGACTTTCAGACCGCGTTACATTCACTGGCATTGTATTCTCCGCAGGGAATGGATTCTTTGCTCCGCCGCAAGTTTCCCCACACGACGTACCCATTGACACGACGGTCAATGGTACAGTGTATAATAACAAATAGTATAACATTTATATGCTTAATACAATGTACAAAGTAATATATAGTATCGTAATTGTATAGTAAACATATAGCAGTGTGATACACATTAGGGTGGGTAGAATAATACATAGTGTTATATTAAAATGTATAAGGTGGTTTATAGCAATACAGTATATAATTTAATGTTGGGTTTGTCTATGGCAGTATATAGTACGGTGTAGACTCGTGTGATGTAAGAGAACAAAGTTTAGATGGAAGCATATTATATCATTTTACGACGTAGAATTGTAATGTATTACTTACTGTTAGTAACTCAGCTTATTGTAGAGTATAGTAAGTATACTGATTATGATATGTAGTTTATACTTTAGTTGTTTATGTAGTTTATACTTTAGTTTTTTACGTGGTTGTTTAGCAACTGCAGCTACATACTATTAACATTCATTTCCTTTGTTACTGCTACCCCCCTTCCCCCCTCCCTTTGATGCTGCTAATCCTGCATAATGCACGGGCATAATATTAATTTGAAACCCCCCCGCCCACCTCCTATGCATTTTCCATATGCTAAATTCCTCTTGATATGCAAATTATTTTGTCTAGGCGCTCTTCTTCCCACCTCCCCCCCTCCAACCCAGCTTAAATATACGCTCCAAGCTTGGTGGTGTTTCATTCTTCACCTGAGGACGGCTGCTTGCGTTGTGGCCGAAACGTCGTGAGAATTATTTCATTATGTTTTATTTTTATTATTTTATTACTTCCCTTCTACGTGACTTTACCGAAAGAACCAAGAAGATGAATCCCTGCAGTCACGACAGCTTTAAATCGAAATTTGCAAAATGTTTGATCGGTTTATTACAATCAACAGAAAGCGCCAGCTTGACAAGTTGGTGTAGTCTGAGACAGAAAATGCAGGTATGTTTACTCACTTGAATTGAATGTTATGCAAGCTAATATATTGCCAACTGGGTTTATAATTTATTCTTCATATCTTTAATATAGGACTTCTTCGTGATGCAGCTCAAATGAAATCAGATGAGAGCATTCTGACACACATTCGTGGGAAAGACTGCATTGCAATCGAGGTCCGATACCACAAATCCTGCTATCGAGATTACACAAGATTTCTCAGCAAAACTGAAAAAACAGATAGGTAGGTACAAAAAAATGTTGTTCACAAATCTGTGGGGTCACTCCAATTACATGTACATATTGCGTGTGAATGCAATGTAATTCCATAATCAAATTATTTCTCTATAGAAGGTAGGGCTTTAAATATACATGTCCTATCTAATGCTCTTGGTGCCCTTCACATTTTTCTATACATACAAAAGGACCAAGACTATTTCAAATTAAATTTCAGTGACATCTGATATTCAAATTTAATTAATTACTTGTTTATTTGGTCGTGACAATGCATGTTAATTAATCTCTTACCCCCTGCCTGAACCAAGTGCATTTTTTCCATTTTGGCTTTACCCAAATCTAAAATCTTCTCAACTGGAGAGCAACAGTGTAATGCCTCAAAAAACATAGAAACCAAGGCACTCTCAGCGTAATGCCTCATTTGAAAGCTATGACCTACTAAAGTGATTGTAACTTTGTTGTCACATTGTTGCCGCGTTTTTGTCACATTTTTGTTGCGTTTTCGTCACGTTTTTGTGTCACTTTTTTGTGGCTTTTTTTCATGTTTTTGTCGTTTTTTTGTTGCTTTTTCATTGCTTATTTTCATTGCTTTTTGTCATGTTTTTGCCTTGTTTTTGTCACTTTTTTGCTGCGTTTTCATCCTGTTTTTCGTCGTTATTTTTATGCTTTTTTTAAGCTTTTATGTTTTGGGCTGCCAAACTGGAGAAAATGTGCTCGGTTCAGGTGGGGGTTAAGTGGTTAACATACATCAGACTCATGCATGTAAACACGCCACACGGATTGTATTCCTGGACTAATTTGCATCTGTTTACCCGCACTCACACTCTAAAACACACAAACTCATTCATCCTGACAAATTGTACATGTTTTCATTTGCCTATCAGAGAATAGTTGCTTTGGTTCTTTCGGTTAAGTCACGTCTAAAGATAAAATAATAAATTAAATTAAATAATAGAATGCGACGTTTCGATTGCAACTCAAGCAATCATCATCAGGCATGAAAGAAATAGCAATAAAAATCTAACTAGAAAACTATAGACAGACATACAAACAGACAGACATCACAAGGACACACAGAGAGAGGACACATCGGCACAGAGAGAGGAGTCGTTTCTGTGACGGTCCCTTAAATATAAAGAGGGGGAAGGCGGGGACGGAGAGAGGGAGGGGGCAGAGAAAATTAGCATATCAATGAGTGGACGGCAACGTGCTGCGCTAGTAAGATGACGACGTGGCACGGCTGCAAGTACGATGACACGGCAAGCAAGCCTGAAAATCAGGAGAAAGACACACTAAAATTAAATAACCTACTAAAATATCGAAATGTAATGTAATACAACACAGAGGGTCGGTCAACACACAATTAACGCATAATTGTTAATCGGTCAACACACAATTAACGCATAATTGTGTGTTGACCGACCCTCTGTGTTGTATTACATTACATTTCGATATTTTACTAGGTTATTTAATTTTAGTGTGTCTTTCTCCTGATTTTCAGGCTTGCTTGCCGTGTCATCGTACTTGCAGCCGTGCCACGTCGTCATCTTACTAGCGCAGCACGTTGCCGTCCACTCATTGATATGCTAATTTTCTCTGCCCCCTCCCTCTCTCCGTCCCCGCCTTCCCCCTCTTTATATTTAAGGGACCGTCACAGAAACGACCCCTCTCTCTGTGCCGATGTGTCCTCTCTCTGTGTGTCCTTGTGATGTCTGTCTGTTTGTATGTCTGTCTATAGTTTTCTAGTTAGATTTTTATTGCTATTTCTTTCATGCCTGATGATGATTGCTTGAGTTGCAATCGAAACGTCGCATTCTATTATTTAATTTAATTTATTATTTTATCTTTAGACGTGACTTAACCGAAAGAACCAAATAATAATTCCTGCAGTCACGAAAGTTCTAAAATTAAAATAGTTGCTTTGCAGGTGACTCATTATGACTTTCTGTTTTCCTATTTCAGAGCACGTTATTCAACTGTCCTGCAGTTTCATAGAGGCTACAAAGCATTCTGCAAAACCGTGATTGAGGATCGCCTAATCGAGAAGCAAGAAATTCTCCTGATGACGAGGCTTGTGCAGTTGTTTTGTAAGGCTATAAAAGAAGAAGAAGGATTTGACGTTAGATCATACAGGTAATAATTATACAATTGTGAAGTTTGTGTTCCCACATACATGTTGGCTATAAAAATCCAAGTTAGAACAGTGATTTGTTTTCTGTGAAATTATGAATTGTTGTATTGTTTTCTTCTATGACAAATATCTCTTATACCTCGTATCTCGTGCTCCTGGTTAAATGTGAAATTGAAAAAAAATGTATTCACCCACAATTAAGTCACTGAAAATGTATCTATTTTACAGGTCCGATCTGCTGAAGCGTTTCCTACAGCGAGATTATCCACAACTACTCTTCCATAAACCTGTGAGACGGAATCTCAGCGAGATGGTGTTTTGTGAAGGACTGTCAGCTACAGGACTTTATGGAGCCAATGTCGACCTCAAGTACTGAGACTGGAAAAGATAGTGACAGTGCAGAAGATATCGGTGAACCCTCTCGTGACACTGCACCTTACACAACACATGCGGTCTACAGTTCAGACAGAAAGCATACTTTGTTCTCTGCGGTCATCATAGTGCAACAAGCTATGCGAGGTACTTCTGGTATGACAATGCCATGGCCACCACTGTCAACAGATCTGAATATTGATGCAGCAGATACCATTGTACCAGTATAGCTGTACAATCTGATTGCCTGGTGTACTGGAGCATCAGATGAACCTATGTTTGATAAGAAAGTACAGTTGCCTGAGGATACCAACAGGAGATTACTGTCCATCTGCCAAGACATAGTATACCTGGCATCAAGTGGTAAAAAGCCTACACCTAAATCCCTTGCATTAGGACTGACCGTTAGGCACTTAACCGGCTCTTTCCAATTGTTAGATATTCTGAGCAGACTTGGACACTGCATATCAACATCAAGTACCATTGGTTTTGAGACAGCCTTCGCCGAATATCAGCTGGCTACCGGAACAGATATACCAAAGTGTATGTCAAAGCAGCATCCAACCGTTTTGGTGTGGGATAACATTGACTTTGGGGAGGAGACCCTGTCTGGACGAGGTACTACCCACCACACCAATGGTATAATGGTTCAGAGTAAAATTAAAAGCGAAGACCATAGGAGGACTGTGTTCATCAGAAAAGATGTAAGGACACTGCAACCACAAAAGAGTGTTCTGGACCTATACATTCATACCAAGAGAGAGGGCCCTCAAGAGCTAAATGTTCCTCTGCTGGAGTATAATACTGTCCCATCTATGGAGCTGGCACAAAAAACTGATACAATCTATGTGCTGATAAAATATAGCTGTCATGCAGTATCAGACACTTCTCTTCCAGGATGGACTGGGTTTAATTGTTCTACTCAGACTAGCTCACTGCCAAAATTTGCTCTCTACTATCTACCAGTTATAGAGGCTTCCCCTACGCCTACAGAAATGACCACTGTAAACACCATACTCACTAGAAGTGTGGAAATTGCTGATCGACTAGAGTTGGAGAGTATTGTCACTGTGTATGACCAGGCTATATACGCTAAAGCGCAAATAAGGTGGAAAGACCAAAATCTGATGCAGCCTATCATCCCAAGACTAGGTGAGTTCCACACAGCCATGTCCTTTATGGCAGTGATAGGCAAACGTTTCAAAGAAGCAGGACTACAGGATATGCTGATTGAATCAAATGTGGTAGCTGTTGGTTCAATAAATTGAGTCATTAGTGGACATCACTACAACCGTAGCATTCGTGCACACAAACTCCTATTTGAGGCAGTGCATATCTTGCGGTTGAGGTCATTTCTTCAGTCCCTTCCTGAGCAACAGCTCACTCGTTACATATCAGCCATGGAAGATCTAGTACGAGAGTACAAGTCTGAGGCAGGATTTTCATCTAACTCAGTGTCTGACATTATCAGATATGCTATCCTGCTATGATAGATATGTACATGAGATGAACTCTGTTAATCCCACCTTTGGACTTTGGAGCTCATACATTGAAATGGTTCAACTGTTACTGAGTTTCATTAGAGCAACCAGAGACTCTGACTGGAGCCTTCACTTAGCAACAGTGAGACGTATGCTGGCATGGTATTTTGCATATGACCGCCAAAATTATGCAAGGTATCTATCAGCATATTGGGTCGAGATGATCAATCTTCCAAAGACTCATCCACACTGCTATGAAGAAGTTACTGCAAAAGGAAACTGGACAGTACAGCGTAAGGATGCTAACAGGTTCTCATCCATAGCTTGTGACCAAGCAATAGAACAAACCTGCAACCGTGATTCAAAGACCAAAGGCGGCATAACTGGGATAACATTGAACAGAGGTGCCGTCTAGCGATGGATACTGTCTCATCCTGAACGTTCTGCAATCACAAGGCAGTGTGAAATGATGGCTAGAATGCAACATGAAAAGAGGGGTCATAAAGAGTTGGATGCAACAAGAATTGCAAAAGACAATGCTGCTGTTATGTCTTTGGTTTCAGCGGTTGAGTCTATGATCAATCCCTTCCTGCCTCGTGAAGATCTTGTATGTATTAGCTCTGGTGTTGTTGCTTCAAAGACTGTCAGAGATGACATACAAAGTGCTTGTGATAAAGGTGAAACAGCTCTGAAAAATTACATCCAAGATCGAGTCCAGTCATCAAAAACAGACTTCTTCTCTCCAATAAAGTCCTTGAAGCTCACTACGTTTGGGGATCAAATTAAGAATCATCCAAGACAAAAATGGAAATCAAGTCATTCTAAAAAAATGACAGGAGACTCTTTGCACGACTGTTAGTAATAAGTCAATCCCGGTCTGTAAACTTGAAAGAGATTCTGACATATTCACTTGGCAATATCTTATCCCCGCTAGCAAGCACTGATGGTTCATTAGCCAAAACAAATAAGGCTGCTCTTCTAGCTTGTTTAGAATCAAAGAACAAGGACTGTCATGTGAACAAGACTGTTGGTGATAATGGTGCCCTACTGATAGATGGCATGGCATTGATCAGGAGTCTCAAGAATATACCAGACACAGTCGGTGAGCTTGCTGATGATCTTCTTCAACTTATGATTAAGATGGGTAGAAAGTTCAGTTGTCCAAGGGTCGATTTTGTCATTGATCGCTACCCGAGAGTGAGCATCAAAAATGCTGAACTATCAAGACGTGCTGTTGCTGGACAACAATTACTGCAAATATACAGCATCAAGCAGAAGACTCCAAGTCAGTGGACCAAGTTTCTAGCCAGTGTTGAAAATAAAGAAGCCTTGACAGACTTTCTCTTTGAGACATGGAGAACTGTGCCTTTACAAGCAGCTGGAAAAGACATAGCTATCTTTGTGGCACACAGAAATGTATGTCATCAACTCACTCTTAAAGATGGCATTATGTCTGTCAAAGAGGTAGAATCTTTGACTTGTGACCATGAAGAAGCTGACACGAGGCTCCTACTTCATGCAAAACATGCCTGGAGTGAACTTTATAATAAGATAATCATCCAGAGTCCTGACACTGATGTTGCTATCATTTCACTTTCAATAATGGCTAAGCTTCCCTCAGCAAAGATGTACTTTCTGACAGGAACAAAAGACAGGCAAAGAATGTTAGATCTCCAGGCTATTGGTTCTGCTTTCGGTCCTTCACTAACAGAGGCACTGATAGGACTACACACATTCACTGGCTGTGACTCAACTAGTTCCTTTTATGGGAAAGGAAAAGAGAAACCACTAAATATAGTGTCTGGAAATGCAGAGTACATCAGTGCATTTGTTGCTCTTGGGAGGCAATTTGAAATGGACAGCACCACATTTGTGACTATAGAACGTGTTGTGTGTGAGCTGTATGGAGAAAAGGTATCAGATGTTAATTTGGCCAGATACAATAGGTTCTGTGTCCAGGCCTCTTCCGAACAGGCATTACCTCCAACAAAAGATGCACTTACAGAGCACTTCAAGCGTGCTAACTACCAAGCTGCAATCCACAGGAGAGCATTGGATCCTTTTATAAATGCTCCCAGTCCAGACGGCTTTGGATGGATTGTCAAGAATGGTGATCTCATCATATCATGGATGACTAAAGATCCAGCTCCTCAACAGATTTTGGGGTCACTCCACTGTGGGTGTAAGTCTGGTACTTGTACAGGTGGAAGGTGCTCATGCCACAAGGCTGGCCTGGCCTGCACTGACCTATGTAAATGTGTTCATTGTGACAATGTGAGATTAACTGAGGATATTGTTTCATGTGAATCTGATAGTGAGGACATTGATCTTGATATTTAGTGATGTGTATATGATAATAACATTAATATAGGACATATATATTTAATATAAATCAATCAAAATAAAATCTTGTTTACAATAATCATTCCTGTGAATATGTACATGCAGTGCAGTTACTGCTCGTGCTTTCGAATTTACAATTAACCATTAAATGTGTTATTTTGAAAAGTGTTTTTTTTATATATTATATTTTGGCTTAATTCTATTTGTTATTCAGATTTTACCTCAAATATTACCTTTGAATTGGAACAACATAACGAGAAGTAATTGGGATGTTAATGCTACAGTAGAAGTTTTCTTGATAATCTTATCATGTTTACTGTGCATAGATAGCAACTTCAGGTATATCACACATTTCAAACTGGTTTATTTTGTACTTCAAGTGGTAATTCTGCATTTTTGGGTTTATATGATAAACAGGTTTGAAAGTGCAAAATTCCCTATGGTTTCCCTTTTTTTCAAAATGGGCACTTTTAGCATAATTTTTCTCAAAAACTGCAAGGTTGTGTGCGGAGAACTTTTTCCTAAGGAATCTCTACTATATATTTCTGATGTTAAATATGAAAAAAAGTAGGTAGTGCCCCACTTGATGGAACGAAACCCTATTTCTAGGCCTCTTTTAGGCTACCGACAGCGGCCTGTTTTTAATTCCCGTTAAAAACATGCAAACGCATTAACACGCGACGCTGAGGTAAATTCATCAAAGTTTCACGTCCTCTTCACTCCCCCCTCACCCCAATGTATGCAATTTCTATTATAGGATCGGTAGATAATACAATTATAGCGATTAGACAGTATTATTCTAGGGGGGGGGGGGGGTAGCGGCCCCAGCACCCAGCCTTGGCCGGGTGGGCAATCTAGGCAAGGCCGGAGGCTCTGCACGGTACTAGGCCTCGACACCCCACACTTGTCAGGCGAAGACTTTGTGCTATAAACTCGATATACCCAGTGTTTCCCGGGGGGAAAATACATTTAAAATCTTCTGAAAACTTTAAAACATAACATACCAATGAAAATACAACAGTGTAATTACAATTTTAAACCCAACCGTGCCAAGAATCGATTCTCTGAATCGCGCAAAGGAATCTAAGATTGTAGATTCATTTAGAATCGGCCGATTCCCTTTAAATATAAGTTGGTTATAGAGTTGAAATAAACTGCTACGAATGGGAAATATCCGGCGTGGACCGCGGCAAAAATATTATTTAAAACTCCTGAAAACTTTAAAACATAACATACCAATGAAAATAAAACTCTGTAATTAAAAATGGAAACCCCCAGCGCGCCAGGAATCGATTCTTTGAATCGCGCAAAGGAATCATGGAAGGTTGTAGACTACTTTAGAATCGCCCTATTCCCGTTTTAAAATCTGCGTGTCGCCAAGTTTGCTTAACATTTCCAACAGACACACATTCACACATTTAGTTTTAACATTTAACATACATAACGTCAGCATGTACTGCTGTCATCATGGGCAAAAATATATACACCCTCACCACTCTCCCTCACCACTCTCCCTCACTCACCCTCACCACTCACCCTTACCACTTACTATCACTCACCACTCACTATCACTCACCCTCACCACTCACTCACCCTCACCCTCACAACTCACCCTCACCACCACTACTCACCCTCACCACTTTCCCTCACCACTCTCTCCACTCACCCCTCTCCCTCACTCACGCTCACCCTCACCAATCATCCTCACCCTCGCCACCACCACTCACCCTCAACATTCACGCTGACCACCACCACTCACCCTCACCACTCACTCACCCTCACCACTCACCCTCACCTATCACCACTCACCCTCACCCTCACCACTGACCCTCACCACTCACCCTCACCACTCACTCTCACCACTCACCCTTCTCACCACTCACCCTTCTCACTCACCACTCACGCTCACCACTCACCCTCACCACTCACCACTTACCCCCACCAGGCACCCCTCTCCCTCACCGCTCACCGCTCACCACTGACCACTCTTCCTCACCGCTCACCACTCACCCTCACCACTCACCCTCACCACTCACCCTCACCACTCACCCTCACCCTCACCACTCACCACTCACCCTCACCACTCACCCTCACCACTCACCCTCACCACTCTTCCTCACCACTCACCCTCACCACTCTTCCTCACCACTCTTCCTCACCACTCTTGCTCACCACTCACCACTCACCCTGACCACTCACCCTCACTACTCACCCTCACCACTCACCCTCACCACTCACCCTCACCACTCACTACTCACCCTCACCACTCTACCTCACCACTCACCCTTTTTCCTCACCACTCACCCTCACCGACCATCCTAACCCTCACCACCAACACTCTCACCACTCACCCTCACCAATCACCCCTCTCCGTCACCACTCACGCTCACCACTCACCCTCACCAATCATCCTCACCACCACCACTCACCCTCACCACTCACACTCACCACTCACCCTCACCAACCATCCTCACCGTCACCACCACTCTCCCTCACCACACTCTCTCACCACTCTCTCTCTCACCACTCACCCTCACCACTCACCCCTCTTCCTCACCACTCACGCTCACCACTCACCCTCACCACTCACCTTCACCAATCATCCTCACTACTCACCACTCACCCTCACCACTCACCCTCACTCACCCTCAGCACTCACCCTCAGCACCACCACTCACCCTCACTCACCCTCAACACTCACCCTCACCACTCACCACCACCACTCACCCTCTCCACTCACCTCTCACCAATCAACCTCACGACTCACACCACCCACCTTCACCACTCACACTCACGCTCACCACTCACCACTCACCCTCACCACTCATCCCTCTCCCTCACCACTAACCCTCACCATTCACCCCTCTCCCTCACCACTCACGTCCACCACTCACCCTCACCAATCATCCTCGCTACTCACCACTCACGTCCACCACTCACTCTCACCAATCATCCTCGCTACTCACCACTCACCCTCACTACTCACTTTCACCATTCAATCTCACCACTCACGTTCACCCCTCTGCCTCACCACTCACCCCTCTCCCTCACCACTCACGCTCACCACTCACCCTCACCCTCACCACTCACCCTCACCAATCATCCTCACTACTCACCACTCACCCACACCACTCACCCTCACCACTCACGCTCACCCCTGTCCCTCACCACTCACCCCTCTTCCTCACCACTCACGCTCACCCTCGCAACTCTTCCTCACCAATCTTCCTCGCCACTCTTCCTCGCCACTCTTCCTCACCACTCTTCCTCACCACTCTTCCTCACCACTCTTCCTCACCACTCTTCCTCACCACTCATGCTCACCACTCACGCTCACCACTCACCACTCACCCTGACCACTCACCCTCACTACTCACTAATCACCCTCACCACTCACCCTCACCACTCACTACTCACCCTCACCACTCTCCCTCACCACTCACCCCTTTTCCTCACCACTCACCCTCACCAACCATCCTAACCCTCACCACCACCACTCTCCCTCACCACTTTCTCTCACCACTCACCCTCACCAATACCACTCACCCTCACCACCACCACTAACCCTCACCCTCACCACTCACCTCTCACCTCTCACCACTCACCACTCACACTCACCGTCACCCTCACCACTCACCCTCACCACTCACCCCTCTCCCTCAGCACTCACGCTCACCAATTATCCTCACCGCTCACCACTCACCCTCACCACTCACCCTCACCACTCACCCTCACCACTCACCCTCACCCTCACCACTCACCACTCACCCTCACCACTCACCCTCACCACTCACCCTCACCACTCTTCCTCACCACTCACCCTCACCACTCTTCCTCACCACTCTTCCTCACCACTCTTGCTCACCACTCACCACTCACCCTGACCACTCACCCTCACTACTCACCCTCACCACTCACCCTCACCACTCACCCTCACCACTCACTACTCACCCTCACCACTCTACCTCACCACTCACCCTTTTTCCTCACCACTCACCCTCACCGACCATCCTAACCCTCACCACCAACACTCTCACCACTCACCCTCACCAATCACCCCTCTCCGTCACCACTCACGCTCACCACTCACCCTCACCAATCATCCTCACCACCACCACTCACCCTCACCACTCACACTCACCACTCACCCTCACCAACCATCCTCACCGTCACCACCACTCTCCCTCACCACACTCTCTCACCACTCTCTCTCTCACCACTCACCCTCACCACTCACCCCTCTTCCTCACCACTCACGCTCACCACTCACCCTCACCACTCACCTTCACCAATCATCCTCACTACTCACCACTCACCCTCACCACTCACCCTCACTCACCCTCAGCACTCACCCTCAGCACCACCACTCACCCTCACTCACCCTCAACACTCACCCTCACCACTCACCACCACCACTCACCCTCTCCACTCACCTCTCACCAATCAACCTCACGACTCACACCACCCACCTTCACCACTCACACTCACGCTCACCACTCACCACTCACCCTCACCACTCATCCCTCTCCCTCACCACTAACCCTCACCATTCACCCCTCTCCCTCACCACTCACGTCCACCACTCACCCTCACCAATCATCCTCGCTACTCACCACTCACGTCCACCACTCACTCTCACCAATCATCCTCGCTACTCACCACTCACCCTCACTACTCACTTTCACCATTCAATCTCACCACTCACGTTCACCCCTCTGCCTCACCACTCACCCCTCTCCCTCACCACTCACGCTCACCACTCACCCTCACCCTCACCACTCACCCTCACCAATCATCCTCACTACTCACCACTCACCCACACCACTCACCCTCACCACTCACGCTCACCCCTGTCCCTCACCACTCACCCCTCTTCCTCACCACTCACGCTCACCCTCGCAACTCTTCCTCACCAATCTTCCTCGCCACTCTTCCTCGCCACTCTTCCTCACCACTCTTCCTCACCACTCTTCCTCACCACTCTTCCTCACCACTCTTCCTCACCACTCATGCTCACCACTCACGCTCACCACTCACCACTCACCCTGACCACTCACCCTCACTACTCACTAATCACCCTCACCACTCACCCTCACCACTCACTACTCACCCTCACCACTCTCCCTCACCACTCACCCCTTTTCCTCACCACTCACCCTCACCAACCATCCTAACCCTCACCACCACCACTCTCCCTCACCACTTTCTCTCACCACTCACCCTCACCAATACCACTCACCCTCACCACCACCACTAACCCTCACCCTCACCACTCACCTCTCACCTCTCACCACTCACCACTCACACTCACCGTCACCCTCACCACTCACCCTCACCACTCACCCCTCTCCCTCAGCACTCACGCTCACCAATTATCCTCACTACTCACCACTCACCCTCACCACTCTTCCTCACCACTCTTACTCAGTCCTCACCACTCACCACTCACCCTCACCAATCATCCTCACCCTCACCAATCATCCTCACCCTCACCACCACCACTCACCCTCACCACCACCACTCACCCTCACCACTCACCCTCACTCACCCCCAACACCCACCTTCACCACCACCACTCACCCTCACCACTCACCTTCACCACTCACCCTCACCACACACCTCTCACCACTCACCATCACCACTCACCCTCACCACCACCACTCACCCTTACCACTCATCCTCACCACCACCACTCACCCTCACCACTCATACTCACCCTCAACACCAACCCTCTCCACTCACCCTCACTCACCTCTCACCACTCACCACTCACCCTCACCACTCACCCTCACCACTCACCACTCACGCTCACCACACATCCTAACCACTCACACTCACCACTCACCCCTCTCCCTCACCACTTACGCTCACCCTCACCACTCACCCTCACCAATCTTTCTCACCACTCTTCCTCACCAATCAAAACTCACCACTCACCCTCACCACTCACCCTCACTACTCATTAATCACCCTCACCACTCACCCTCACAACTCACCCTCACCACCACTACTCACCCTCACCACTCACCCCTTTTCCTCACCACTCACCCTCACCAACCATGCTCACCACCACCACTCTCCCTCACCACTCTCCCTCACCACTCTCACCACTCACCCTCACCAATCACCCCTCTCCATTACCACTCACGCTCACCACTCACCCTCACCAATCATTCTCACCACCAACCCTCACCACCACCACTCACCCACACCACTCACCCTCACCACTCACACTAACCCCTCTCCCTCACCACTCACGCTCACCACTCACCCTAACCAATCCTCTTCACTTCTCACCACTCACCCTCACCACTCACCCTCACCACTCACCACTCACTCTCACCACTCACGTTCAACCCTCTCCCTCACCACTCACCCCTCTCCCTCTGCACTCATGCTTACCCTCACCCTCACCACTCACCTTCACCAATCATCCACACTACTCACCACTTACTCTCACCACTCACCCTCACCACTCACCACTCACTCTCACCGCTCACCCTTCTCCCTCACCACTCACACTCACCACTCACCCTCACCACTTGTCCTCAGTCCTCACCACTCACAACTCACGCTCAACACTCACTCTCACCACTCACCATCACTACTCACTAATCACCCTCACCACTCACCCACCCACTCACTACTCACCCTCACCACCACTACTCACCCTCAACACTCATGCTCACCACACACCCTCACCAATCATCCTCACCCTCACCACAACCACTCACCCTCACCACTCACACTCACTCACCCTCACCACCACCACCACTCACCCTCACCACTCACTCTCACCACTCACCCTCACCACTTATGCTCACCCCTCTCCCTCACCACTCACCCCTCTCCCTCACCACTCTCTCTCACCACTCACTCTCACCACTCACCCCTCTCCCTCACCACCCATGCTCACCACTCACCCTTCTCCCTCACCACTCACGCTCACCACTCACGATCACCAATCATCCTCACCCTCACTCACCCTCCACACTCACCCCCAACACTCACCCTCACCACCACCACTCACCCTCACCACTCACCTTCACCACACACCCTCACCACTCACCTCTCACCACTCACCCTCACCACTCACTCTCACCACCACCACTCACCCTCACCCTCACTCACCCTCCACACTCACCCCCAACACTCACCCTCACCACCACCACTCTCCCTCACCACTCTCCCTCACCACTCTCACCACTCACCCTCACCAATCACCCCTCTCCATTACCACTCACGCTCACCACTCACCCTTACCAATCATTCTCACCACCACCACTCACCCTCACCACTCACACTCACTCACCCTCACCACCACCACTCACCCTCACCACCAACCCTCACCACCACCACTCACCCACACCACTCACCCTCACCACTCACACTAACCCCTCTCCCTCACCACTCACGCTCACCACTCACCCTAACCAATCCTCTTCACTTCTCACCACTCACCCTCACCACTCACCCTCACCACTCACCACTCACTCTCACCACTCACGTTCAACCCTCTCCCTCACCACTCACCCCTCTCCCTCTGCACTCATGCTTACCCTCACCCTCACCACTCACCTTCACCAATCATCCACACTACTCACCACTTACTCTCTCCACTCACCCTCACCACTCACCACTCACTCTCACCACTCACGCTCACCCTTCTCCCTCACCACTCACACTCACCACTCACCCTCACCACTTGTCCTCAGTCCTCACCACTCACAACTCACGCTCAACACTCACTCTCACCACTCACCATCACTACTCACTAATCACCCTCACCACTCACCCACCCACTCACTACTCACCCTCACCACCACTACTCACCCTCAACACTCATGCTCACCACACACCCTCACCAACCATCCTCACCCTCACCACCACCACTCTCCCTCACCACTCTCTCTCACCACTCACTCTCACCACTCACCCCTCTCCCTCACCACCCATGCTCACCACTCACCCTTCTCCCTCACCACTCACGCTCACCACTCACGATCACCAATCATCCTCACCCTCACCCTCACTCACCCTCCACACTCACCCCCAACACTCACCCTCACCACCACCACTCACCCTCACCACTCACCTTCACCACACACCCTCACCACTCACCTCTCACCACTCACCCTCACCACTCACTCTCACCACCACCACTCACCCTCACCACTCATACTCACCCTCAACACTTATCCTCTCCACTCACCCTCAACACTCACCTCTCACCACTCAAAAACTGAACCTCCCCACTCACCCTAACCACTCACTCTCACCACTCACCTCTCACGCTCACCACACACCCTCACCACTCATTCTCACCACTCACCCTCACGACTCACACTTACCACTCACCCTCACACTCACCACTCACCACTCACACTCACCCTCACCACTCACCACTCACCACTCACCCATCTCCCTCACCACTCACCCTCACGACTCACCCTCACCAATCACCCTCACCACTCACGATCACCCCTCTCCCTCACCACTCACCCCTCTCCCTCACCACTCATGCTCACCACTCACCCTCACCCTCACCACTCACCTTCACCACTCACCCTCACCACTCACCCCTCTCCCTCACCACTAATGCTCACCACTCACCCTCACCAATCATCCTCACCCTCACCACAACCACTCACCCTCACCACTCACACTCACTCACCCTCACCACCACCACCACTCACCCTCACCACTCACTCTCACCACTCACCCTCACCACTCACTCTCACCACTCACGCTCACCCCTCTCCCTCACCACTCACCCCTCTCCCTCACCACTCACGCTCACCACTCACCCTCACCCATCACCCCTCTCCGTCACCAATTGCGCTCACCACTCACCCTCACCAATCATCCTCACCACCACTCATCCTCACCAATCTTCCTCACCACTCTTCCTCACCACTCTTCCTCACCAATCACCACTCACCACTCACGCTCACCACTCACGCTCACCACTCACCCTCACCACCACTACTCACCCTCACCACTCTCCCTCACCACTCACCCCTTTCCCTCACCACTCACCCTCACCAACCATGCTCACCCTCACCACCACCACTCTCCCTCACCACTCTCCCTCACCACTCTCACCACTCACCCTCACCAATCACCCCTCTCCATTACCACTCACGCTCACCACTCACCCTCACCAATCATTCTCACCGCCACCACTCACCCTCACCACCAACCCTCACCACCACCACTCACCCGCACCACTCACCCTCACCACTCACCTCTCACCTCTCACCACTCACACTAACCCCTCTCCCTCACCACTCACGCTCACCACTCACCCTAACCAATCGTCCTCACTACTCACCACTCACCCTCACCACTCACCCTCACCACTCACCACTCACTCTCACCACTCACGCTCACCCCTCTCCCTCACCATTCACCCCTCTCCCTCACCACCCATGCTCACCACTCACCCTTCTCCCTCACCAATCACGCTCACCACTCACGATCACCAATCATCCTCACCCTCACCATCACTCACCCTCCACACTCACCCCCAACACTCACCCTCACCACCACCACTCACCCTCACCACTCACCTTCACCACACACCCTCACCACTCACCTCTCACCACTCACCCTCACCACCACCACTCACCCTTACCACTCACTCTTACCACCACCACCACTCACCCTCACCACTCATACTCACCCTCAACACTTATCCTCTCCACTCACCCCTCACCACTCACAAACTCAACCTCCCCACTCACCCTCACCACTCACTCTCACCACTCACCTCTCACGCTCACCACACACCCTCACCACTCACCACTCACCCTCACGACTCACACTTACCACTCACCCTAACCACTCACACTCACGCTCACCACTCACCACTCACACGCACCCTCACCACTCACCACTCACCACTCACCACTCACCATCACCACTCACCACTCACCCATCTCCCTCACCACTCACCCTCACCAATCATCCTCACGACTCACCCTCACTCACCACTCACTCTCACCACTCACGATCACCCCTCTCCCTCACCACTCACCCCTCTCCCTCACCACTCATGCTCACCACTGACCCTCACCCTCACCACTCACCCTCACACTCACCCCTCTCCCTCACCACTAATGCTCACCACTCACCCTCACCAATCATCCTCACCCTCACCACAACCACTCACCCTCACCACTCACACTCACTCACCCTCACCACCACCACCACTCACCCTCACCACTCACTCTCACCACTCACCCTCACCACTTATGCTCACCCCTCTCCCTCACCACTCACCCCTCTCCCTCACCACTCACGCTCACCACTCACCCTCACCAATCACCCCTCTCCGTCACCAATCACGCTCACCCTCACCAATCATCCTCACCACCACCACTCACCCTCACCACACACACTCACCCTCACCACACACACTCAACACTCACCCTCACCACCACCACTCACCCTCACCATTCACCCTCACCACCACCACTAACCCTCACCACTCACCCTCACCACTCACCTCTCACCTCTCACATCTCACCACTCACCACTCACCACTCACACTCACCCCTCACCCTCACCACTCACCCTCACCACTCACCCCTCTCCCTCAGCACTCACGCTCACCAATTATTCTCACTACTCACCACTCACCCTCAGCACTCTTCCTTACCACTCTTACTCAGTCCTCACCACTCACCACTCATGCTCACCACTCACTACTCACCCTCACCACCAATACTCACCCTCATCACTCTCCCTCACAACTCACCCTCACCACTCACCCCTCTCCCTCACCACTCACGTCCACCACTCACCCTCACCAATCATCCTCGCTACTCACCACTCACCCTCACCAATCATCCTCGCCACTCACCACTCACCCTCACCATTCAATCTCACCACTCACGCTCACCCCTCTCCCTCACCCCTCTCCCTCACCACTCACGCTCACCACTCACCCTCACCCTCACCACTCACGCTCACCACTCACCCTCACCACTCATTCTCACTACTCACCCTCACCACCACCACTCACCCTCACCACAACCACCACTCACCACTCATACTCACCCTCAACACTTATCCTCTCCACTCACCCTCACTCACCTCTCACCACTCACCACTCACCCTCACGACTCACACTTACCACTCACCCTCACTCACCCTTACCTCTCACACTCACGCTCACCAATCACCACTCACACTCACCATCACCACTCACCACTCACCCATCTCCCTCACCACTCACCCTCACCAATCATCCTCACGACTCACCCTCACCACTCACTCTCACCACTCTCCCTCACCACTCACCCCTCTTCCTCACCACTCATGCTCACCACTGACCCTCACCACTCACCCTCACCACTCACCCTCACCACTCACCCTCACCACTCACCCCTCTCCCTCACCACTAATGCTCACCACTCACCCTCACCAATCATCCTCACCCTCACCATCACCACTCACACTCACTCACACTCACCACCACCACCACTCACCCTCACCACTCACTCTCACCACTCACCCTCACCACTGACTCTCACCATTCACGCTCACCCCTCTCCCTCACCACTCTCCTTCACCACTCACGCTCACCACTCACCCTCACCATTCACCCCTCTCCGTCACCAATCACGCTCACCACTCACCCTCACCAATCATCCTCACCACCACCACCACTCACCCTCACCACTCACACTCAACACTCACCCTCACCACCACCACTCACCCTCACCACTCACCCTCACCCCTAACCCTCACCACTCACCCTCACCTCTCACCACTCACCACTCACCACTCACCACTCACCACTCACCCCTCTCCCTCAGCACTCACGCTCACCAATTATTCTCACTACTCACCACTCACCCTCACCACTCTTCCTCACCACTGACCCCTTTCCCTCACCACTCACCCTCACCAACCATCCTCACCCTCACCACCACTACCTCACCACTCTCCCTCACCACTCTCTCTCACCACTCACCCCTCTCCCTCACCACGCACGCTCACCACTCACCCTCACCAATCATTCTCACCCTCACCAATCATCCTCACCCTCACCACCACCACACACCCTCACCACACACTCACCACTCATTCTCACCACTCACCCCTCTCCCTCACCACTAACCCTCACCATTCACCCCTCTCCCTCACCACTCACGTCCACCACTCACCCTCACCAATCATCCTCGCTACTCACCACTCACGTCCACCACTCACTCTCACCAATCATCCTCGCTACTCACCACTCACCCTCACCACTCACTTTCACCATTCAATCTCACCACTCACGTTCACCCCTCTGCCTCACCACTCACCCCTCTCCCTCACCACTCACGCTCACCACTCACCCTCACCCTCACCACTCACCCTCACCAATCATCCTCACTACTCACCACTCACCCTCACCACTCACCCTCACCACTCACGCTCACCCCTGTCCCTCACCACTCACCCCTCTTCCTCACCACTCACGCTCACCCTCGCAACTCTTCCTCACCACTCTTCCTCGCCACTCTTCCTCACCACTCTTCCTCACCACTCTTCCTCACCACTCTTCCTCACCACTCTTCCTCACCACTCTTCCTCACCACTCTTCCTCACCACTCTTCCTCACCACTCTTCCTCACCACTCTTCCTCACCACTCATGCTCACCACTCACACTCACCACTCACCACTCACCCTGACCACTCCCCCTCACTACTCACTAATCACCCTCACCACTCACCCTCACCACTCACTACTCACCCTCACCACTCTCCCTCACCACTCACCCCTTTTCCTCACCACTCACCCTCACCAACCATCCTAACCCTCACCACCACCACTCTCCCTCACCACTCTCTCTCACCACTCACCCTCACCAATACCACTCACCCTCACCACCACCACTAACCCTCACCCTCACCACTCACCTCTCACCTCTCACCACTCACCACTCACACTCACCGTCACCCTCACCACTCACCCTCACCCCTCTCCCTCAGCACTCACGCTCACCAATTATCCTCACTACTCACCACTCACCCTCACCACTCTTCCTCACCACTCTTACTCAGTCCTCACCACTCACCACTCACCACTCACCACTCACCCTCACCAATCATCCTCACCCTCACCACCACCACTCACCCTCACCACCACCACTCACCCTCACCACTCACCCTCACTCACCCCCAACACCCACCTTCACCACCACCACTCACCCTCACCACTCACCTTCACCACTCACCCTCACCACACACCTCTCACCACTCACCATCACCACTCACCCTCACCACCACCACTCACCCTTACCACTCATCCTCACCACCACCACTCACCCTCACCACTCATACTCACCCTCAACACCAACCCTCTCCACTCACCCTCACTCACCTCTCACCACTCACCACTCACCCTCACCACTCACCCTCACCACTCACCACTCACGCTCACCACACACCCTCACCACTCACACTCACCACTCACCCCTCTCCCTCACCACTTACGCTCACCCTCACCACTCACCCTCACCAATCTTCCTCACCACTCTTCCTCACCAATCAAAACTCACCACTCACCCTCACCACTCACCCTCACTACTCATTAATCACCCTCACCACTCACCCTCACAACTCACCCTCACCACCACTACTCACCCTCACCACTCACCCCTTTTCCTCACCACTCACCCTCACCAACCATGCTCACCACCACCACTCTCCCTCACCACTCTCCCTCACCACTCTCACCACTCACCCTCACCAATCACCCCTCTCCATTACCACTCACGCTCACCACTCACCCTCACCAATCATTCTCACCACCACCACTCACCCTCACCACTCACACTCACTCACCCTCACCACCACCACTCACCCTCACCACCAACCCTCACCACCACCACTCACCCACACCACTCACCCTCACCACTCACACTAACCCCTCTCCCTCACCACTCACGCTCACCACTCACCCTAACCAATCCTCTTCACTTCTCACCACTCACCCTCACCACTCACCCTCACCACTCACCACTCACTCTCACCACTCACGTTCAACCCTCTCCCTCACCACTCACCCCTCTCCCTCTGCACTCATGCTTACCCTCACCCTCACCACTCACCTTCACCAATCATCCACACTACTCACCACTTACTCTCACCACTCACCCTCACCACTCACCACTCACTCTCACCACTCACGCTCACCCTTCTCCCTCACCACTCACACTCACCACTCACCCTCACCACTTGTCCTCAGTCCTCACCACTCACAACTCACGCTCAACACTCACTCTCACCACTCACCATCACTACTCACTAATCACCCTCACCACTCACCCACCCACTCACTACTCACCCTCACCACCACTACTCACCCTCAACACTCATGCTCACCACACACCCTCACCAACCATCCTCACCCTCACCACCACCACTCTCCCTCACCACTCTCTCTCACCACTCACTCTCACCACTCACCACCCATGCTCACCACTCACCCTTCTCCCTCACCACTCACGCTCACCACTCACGATCACCAATCATCCTCACCCTCACCCTCACTCACCCTCCACACTCACCCCCAACACTCACCCTCACCACCACCACTCACCCTCACCACTCACCTTCACCACACACCCTCACCACTCACCTCTCACCACTCACCCTCACCACTCACTCTCACCACCACCACTCACCCTCACCACTCATACTCACCCTCAACACTTATCCTCTCCACTCACCCTCAACACTCACCTCTCACCACTCAAAAACTCAACCTCCCCACTCACCCTAACCACTCACTCTCACCACTCACCTCTCACGCTCACCACACACCCTCACCACTCATTCTAACCACTCACCCTCACGACTCACACCTACCACTCACCCTCACACTCACTACTCACCACTCACACTCACCCTCACCACTCACCACTCACCACTCACCCATCTCCCTCACCACTCACCCTCACGACTCACCCTCACCAATCACCCTCACCACTCACGATCACCCCTCTCCCTCACCACTCACCCCTCTCCCTCACCACTAATGCTCACCACTCACCCTCACCAATCATCCTCACCCTCACCACAACCACTCACCCTCACCACTCACACTCACTCACCCTCACCACCACCACCACTCACCCTCACCACTCACTCTCACCACTCACGCTCACCCCTCTCCCTCACCACTCACCCCTCTCCCTCACCACTCACGCTCACCACTCACCCTCACCCATCACCCCTCTCCGTCACCAATTACGCTCACCACTCACCCTCACCAATCATCCTCACCACCACTCATCCTCACCAATCTTCCTCACCACTCTTCCTCACCACTCTTCCTCACCAATCACCACTCACCACTCACGCTCACCACTCACGCTCACCACTCACCCTCACCACCACTACTCACCCTCACCACTCTCCCTCACCCCTCACCCCTTTCCCTCACCACTCACCCTCACCAACCATGCTCACCCTCACCACCACCACTCTCCCTCACCACTCTCCCTCACCACTCTCACCACTCACCCTCACCAATCACCCCTCTCCATTACCACTCACGCTCACCACTCACCCTCACCAATCATTCTCACCGCCACCACTCACCCTCACCACCAACCCTCACCACCACCACTCACCCGCACCACTCACCCTCACCACTCACCTCTCACCTCTCACCACTCACACTAACCCCTCTCCCTCACCACTCACGCTCACCACTCACCCTAACCAATCGTCCTCACTACTCACCACTCACCCTCACCACTCACCCTCACCACTCACCACTAACTCTCACCACTCACGCTCACCCCTCTCCCTCACCATTCACCCCTCTCCCTCACCACCCATGCTCACCACTCACCCTTCTCCCTCACCAATCACGCTCACCACTCACGATCACCAATCATCCTCACCCTCACCATCACTCACCCTCCACACTCACCCCCAACACTCACCCTCACCACCACCACTCACCCTCACCACTCACCTTCACCACACACCCTCACTACTCACCTCTCACCACTCACCCTCACCACCACCACTCACCCTTACCACTCACTCTTACCACCACCACCACTCACCCTCACCACTCATACTCACCCTCAACACTTATCCTCTCCACTCACCCCTCACCACTCACAAACTCAACCTCCCCACTCACCCTCACCACTCACTCTCACCACTCACCTCTCACGCTCACCACACACCCTCACCACTCACCACTCACCCTCACGACTCACACTTACCACTCACCCTAACCACTCACACTCACGCTCACCACTCACCACGCACCCTCACCACTCACCACTCACCACTCACCATCACCACTCACCACTCACCCATCTCCCTCACCACTCACCCTCACCAATCATCCTCACGACTCACCCTCACTCACCACTCACTCTCACCACTCACGATCACCCCTCTCCCTCACCACTCACCCCTCTCCCTCACCACTCATGCTCACCACTGACCCTCACCCTCACCACTCACACTCACCCCTCTCCCTCACCACTAATGCTCACCACTCACCCTCACCAATCATCCTCACCCTCACCACAACCACTCACCCTCACCACTCACACTCACTCACCCTCACCACCACCACCACTCACCCTCACCACTCACTCTCACCACTCACCCTCACCACTTATGCTCACCCCTCTCCCTCACCACTCACCCCTCTCCCTCACCACTCACGCTCACCACTCACCCTCACCAATCACCCCTCTCCGTCACCAATCACGCTCACCCTCACCAATCATCCTCACCACCACCACTCACCCTCACCACACACACTCACCCTCACCACACACACTCACCCTCACCACACACACTCAACACTCACCCTCACCACCACCACTCACCCTCACCATTCACCCTCACCACCACTAACCCTCACCACTCACCCTCACCACTCACCTCTCACCTCTCACATCTCACATCTCACATCTCACCACTCACCACTCACCACTCACACTCACCCCTCACCCTCACCACTCACCCTCACCACTCACCCCTCTCCCTCAGCACTCACGCTCACCAATTATTCTCACTACTCACCACTCACCCTCAGCACTCTTCCTTACCACTCTTACTCAGTCCTCACCACTCACCACTCATGCTCACCACTCACTACTCACCCTCACCACCAATACTCACCCTCATCACTCTCCCTCACAACTCACCCTCACCACTCACCCCTCTCCCTCACCACTCACGTCCACCACTCACCCTCACCAATCATCCTCGCTACTCACCACTCACCCTCACCAATCATCCTCGCTACTCACCACTCACCACTCACCCTCACCATTCAATCTCACCACTCACGCTCACCCCTCTCCCTCACCCCTCTCCCTCACCACTCACGCTCACCACTCACCCTCACCCTCACCACTCACGCTCACCACTCATCCTCACCACTCATTCTCACTACTCACCCTCACCACCACCACTCACCCTCACCACAACCACCACTCACCACTCATACTCACCCTCAACACTTATCCTCTCCACTCACCCTCACTCACCTCTCACCACTCACCACTCACCCTCACGACTCACACTTACCACTCACCCTCACTCACCCTTACCACTCACACTCACGCTCACCACTCACCACTCACACTCACCATCACCACTCACCACTCACCCATCTCCCTCACCACTCACCCTCACCAATCATCCTCACGACTCACCCTCACCACTCACTCTCACCACTCTCCCTCACCACTCACCCCTCTTCCTCACCACTCATGCTCACCACTGACCCTCACCACTCACCCTCACCACTCACCCTCACCACTCACCCCTCTCCCTCACCACTAATGCTCACCACTCACCCTCACCAATTATCTCACCCTCACCATCACCACTCACACTCACTCACACTCACCACCACCACCACTCACCCTCACCACTCACTCTCACCACTCACCCTCACCACTCACTCTCACCACTCACGCTCACCCCTCTCCCTCACCACTCTCCTTCACCACTCACGCACACCACTCACCCTCACCATTCACCCCTCTCCGTCACCAATCACGCTCACCCTCACCAATCATCCTCACCACCACCACCACTCACCCTCACCACTCACACTCAACACTCACCCTCACCACCACCACTCACCCTCACCACTCACCCTCACCACTAACCCTCACCACTCACCCTCACCACTCACCCCTCACCACTCACCACTCACCCCTCTCCCTCAGCACTCACGCTCACCAATTATTCTCACTACTCACCACTCACCCTCACCACTCTTCCTCACCACTGACCCCTTTCCCTCACCACTCACCCTCACCAACCATCCTCACCCTCACCACCACTACCTCACCACTCTCCCTCACCACTCTCTCTCACCACTCACCCCTCTCCCTCACCACGCACGCTCACCACCCACCCTCACCAATCATTCTCACCCTCACCAATCATCCTCACCCTCACCACCACCACACACCCTCACCACACACTCACCACTCATTCTCACCACTCACCCCTCTCCCTCACCACTTATCCTCACCCTCACCACTCACCCTCACCAATATTCCTCACCACTCTTCCTCACCAATCACCACTCACCACTCACGCTCACCACTCACGCTCACTCACCCTCACCACTCACCCATCACCCTCACCACTCACCTTCACCACTCACTACTCACCCTCACCACCACTACTCACCCTCACCACTCTCCCTCACCACTCACCCCTTTCCCTCACCACTCACCCTCACCAACCATCCTCACCCTCACCACCACCACTCTCCCTCACCACTCTCCCTCACCACTCTCACCACTCATCCTCACCACCACCACTCACCCTCACCACTCACACTCACTCACCCTCACCACCACCACTCACCCTCACCACTCACCCTCACCCACCCTCACCACCACCACTCACCCTCACCCTCACCACTCACCCTCACCACTCACGCTCACCACTCACCCTCACCAATCCTCCTCACTACTCACCACTCACCCTCACCACTCACCCTCACCACTCACCACTCACTCTCACCACTCACGCTCACCACTCTCCCCTCTCGCTCAGCACTCATGCTCACCCTCACCACTCACCTTCACCAATCATCCACACTACTCACCACTCACCCTCACCACTCACCCTCACCCTCACCACTCACGCTCACCACTCATCCTCACCACTCATTCTCACTACTCACCCTCACCACCACCACTCACCCTCACCACAACCACCACTCACCACTCATACTCACCCTCAACACTTATCCTCTCCACTCACCCTCACTCACCTCTCACCACTCACCACTCACCCTCACGACTCACACTTACCACTCACCCTCACTCACCCTTACCACTCACACTCACGCTCACCACTCACCACTCACACTCACCATCACCACTCACCACTCACCCATCTCCCTCACCACTCACCCTCACCAATCATCCTCACGACTCACCCTCACCACTCACTCTCACCACTCTCCCTCACCACTCACCCCTCTTCCTCACCACTCATGCTCACCACTGACCCTCACCACTCACCCTCACCACTCACCCTCACCACTCACCCCTCTCCCTCACCACTAATGCTCACCACTCACCCTCACCAATCATCCTCACCCTCACCATCACCACTCACACTCACTCACTCACACCACCACCACTCACCCTCACCACTCACTCTCACCACTCACCCTCACCACTCACTCTCACCACTCACGCTCACCCCTCTCCCTCACCACTCTCCTTCACCACTCACGCACACCACTCACCCTCACCATTCACCCCTCTCCGTCACCAATCACGCTCACCACTCACCCTCACCAATCATCCTCACAACCACCACCACTCACCCTCACCACTCACACTCAACACTCACCCTCACCACCACCACTCACCCTCACCACTCACCCTCACCACTAACCCTCACCACTCACCCTCACCACTCACCCTCACCACTCACCCCTCACCACTCACCACTCACCCCTCTCCCTCAGCACTCACGCTCACCAATTATTCTCACTACTCACCACTCACCCTCACCACTCTTCCTCACCACTGACCCCTTTCCCTCACCACTCACCCTCACCAACCATCCTCACCCTCACCACCACTACCTCACCACTCTCCCTCACCACTCTCTCTCACCACTCACCCCTCTCCCTCACCACGCACGCTCACCACCCACCCTCACCAATCATTCTCACCCTCACCAATCATCCTCACCCTCACCACCACCACACACCCTCACCACACACTCACCACTCATTCTCACCACTCACCCCTCTCCCTCACCACTTTTCCTCACCCTCACCACTCACCCTCACCAATATTCCTCACCACTCTTCCTCACCAATCACCACTCACCACTCACGCTCACCACTCATGCTCACTCACCCTCACCACTCACCCATCACCCTCACCACTCACCTTCACCACTCACTACTCACCCTCACCACCACTACTCACCCTCACCACTCTCCCTCACCACTCACCCCTTTCCCTCACCACTCACCCTCACCAACCATCCTCACCCTCACCACCACCACTCTCCCTCACCACTCTCCCTCACCACTCTCACCACTCATCCTCACCACCACCATTCACCCTCACCACTCACACTCACTCACCCTCACCACCACCACTCACCCTCACCACTCACCCTCACCCACCCTCACCACCACCACCACTCACCCTCACCCTCACCACTCACCCTCACCACTCACGCTCACCACTCACCCTCACCAATCCTCCTCACTACTCACCACTCACCCTCACCACTCACCCTCACCACTCACCACTCACTCTCACCACTCACGCTCACCACTCTCCCCTCTCGCTCAGCACTCATGCTCACCCTCACCACTCACCTTCACCAATCATCCACACTACTCACCACTCACCCTCACCACTCACCCTCACCACTCACCACTCACACTCACCCTCACCACTCACCACTCACCCTTCTCCCTCACCACTCACCCTCACCACTCACCCTCTCCCTCACCACTCACCCCTCTCCCTCACCACTCACTCACCACTCACCCTCACCAATCATCCTCACTACTCACGACTCACCCTCACCACTCACCCTCACCACTCACCACTCACTCTCACCACTCACGCTCACCCCTCTCCCTCACCCCTCTCCCTCACCACACACGCTCACCACTGACCCTCACCCTCACTACTCACCCTCACCACTCAACCTCACCACTCAACCTCACCAATCATCCTCACTACTCACCACTTTGCCTCACCACTCACCCTCACCACTCACCCCTCTCCCTCACCACCCATGCTCACCACTCACCACCCATGCTCACCACTCACCCTCACCAATCATCCTCACCCCCACCACCACTCACCCTCACCACTCACACTCACTCACCCTCACCACTCACCCCTTTCGCTCACCACTCACGATCACCAATCATCCTCACCCTCACCACCACTCAACCTCCACACTCACCCCCACTCACCCTCACCACCACCACTCACCCTCACCACTCACCTTCACCACACACCCTCACCACTCACCCTCACCACTCACCTCTCACCACTCACCTCTCACCACTCACCCTCACCACTCACTCTCACTACTCACCCTCACCACCACTCACCCTTACCACTCACCCTTACCACCACCACCACTCACCCTCACCACTCACTCACCCTCAACACTTATCCTCTCCACTCACCCTCAACACTCACCTCCCACCACTCACCACTCAACCTCACCACTCACCCTCACCACTCACCCTCACCACTCACCCCTCTCCCTCACCACTAATGCTCACCCTCACCAATCATCCTCACCCTCACCACCACCACTCACCCTCACTCACCCTCACCACCACCACCACTCACCCTCACCACTCACTCTCACCACTCACCCTCACCACTCACTCTCACCACTCACGCTCACCCCTCTCCCTCACCACTCACCCCTCTCCCTCACCACTCACGCTCACCACTCACCCTCACCATTCACCCCTCTCCGTCACCAATCACGCTCACCACTAACCCTCACCAATCATCCTCACTACTCACCACTCTTCCTCACCATTCACCCTCACCACTCACCCTCTCACTCACCACTCACCCTCACCAATCATCCTCACTACTCACCACTAACCCTCACCACTCACCCTCACCACTCACCCTCACCACTCACTCTCACCACTCTCCCTCACCCCTCTCCCTCACCACACACGCTCACCAATGACCCTCACCCTCACCACTCACCCTCACCACTCACCCTCACCACTCAACCTCACCACTCAACCTCACCAATCATCCTCACTACTCACCACTTTGCCTCACCACTCACCCTCACCACTCACCCCTCTCCCTCACCACTAACCCTCACCACTAACCCCTCACCCTCACCACTCACCCCTCTCCCTCACCACTCACCCTCACCACTCACCCCTCACCCTCACCACTCACCCCTCACCACTGACCACTCACCACTCACCCTCACTCACCCTCACAACTCACCCTCACCAATCATCCTCACTGCTCACGACTCACCATCACCACTCACCCTCACCACTCACTCTCACCACTCACGCTCACCCCTCTCCCTCACCACTCACCCCTCTCCCTCACCACTCACGCTCAACACTGACCCTCACTACTCACCCTCACCAATCATCCTCACTACTCACCACTCTGCCTCAATACTCACCCTCACCACTCACCACTCACGCTCACCACTCATCCTCACCAATCATTCTCACTACTCACGACTCACCGTCACCACTCACCCTCACCACTCACTCTCACCACTCACCACTCTCCCTCATCACTCACGCTCACCACTGACCCTCACCCACACCACTCACCCTCACCACTCACCCTTACCAATCACCCTCACCACTCGCCCTCACCAATCACGCTCACCACTCACCCTCACCACTGACCACTCACCCTCACCACTCACCCTCACCACTGACCACTCACCCTCACCAATCATCCTCACTACTCATGACTCACCCTCACCATTCACCCTCACCACTCACCACTCACTCTCACCACTCACGCTCACTCCTCTCCCTCACCCCTCTCCCTCACCACTCACGCTCACTCCTCTCCCTCACCCCTCTCCCTCACCACACACGCTCACCACTGACCCTCACCCTCACCACTCAACCTCACCACTGACCCTCACCCTCACCACTCAACCTCACCACTGACCCTCACCCTCACCACTGACCCTCACCACTCACCCTCACCACTCAACCTCACCACTCAACCTCACCAATCATCCTCACTACTCACCACTTTGCCTCACCACTCACCCTCACCACTCACCCCTCTCCCTCACCACTAACCCTCACCACTAACCCCTCACCCTCACCACTCACCCCTCTCCCTCACCACTCACCCTCACCACTCACCCCTCACCCTCACCACTCACCCCTCACCACTGACCACTCACCACTCACCCTCACTCACCCTCACAACTCACCCTCACCAATCATCCTCACTGCTCACGACTCACCATCACCACTCACCCTCACCACTCACTCTCACCACTCACGCTCACCCCTCTCCCTCACCACTCACCCCTCTCCCTCACCACTCACGCTCAACACTGACCCTCACCACTCACCCTCACCACTCACCCTCCAAACTCACCCTCCAAGTTCACCCTCACTACTCACTCTCACTACTCACCCTCACAACTCACCCTCTCCACTCACCCTTACTACTCACCCTCACCACTCACCACACACCCTCACCACTCACCCTTACCACTCGCCACTCTTCTTCACTACTCACACTCACCACTCACCATCACCACTCACTCTCACCAATCACGCTCACCACTCACCCTCACCACTAACCCTAACCACTAACCACACACCCTGACCACTCACCCTTCTTCTTCCTACTCACCCTCACCACTCACCCTCACCACACACGCTCACCACTCACACTCACCACTCACACTCACCCTCACCACTCACCCTCACCACTCACCCTCACCACACCCCTCTCCCTCACAACTCACCTTCACCACTCACCATCAACACTCACCCTCACCACTCACGCTCACCACTCACCACTCACCACTCACCCTCATCACTCACCCTCACCACACACCCTAACCACTCACGACACACCCTCACCACTCACCGTTACCCCTCACCACTCTTCTTCACTACTTACCCTCACCACTCACGCTCACCACTCACCCTCACCACTCACCCCTCACCACTCACCACTCACACCTCTCCCTCACCATTCACCCTCACCACTTACCACTCTTCTTCCTACTCACCCTCACCACTCACCCTCACCACTCACCACTCACACTCACCCTCACCACTCACCACTCACCACTCACCCTCTCCCTCACCACTCACCCCTCTCCCTCACCACTCACTCACCACTCACCCTCACCAATCATCCTCACTACTCACGACTCACCCTCACCACTCACCCTCACCACTCACCACTCACTCTCACCACTCACGCTCACCCCTCTCCCTCACCCCTCTCCCTCACCACACACGCTCACCACTGACCCTCACCCTCACTACTCACCCTCACCACTCAACCTCACCACTCAACCTCACCAATCATCCTCACTACTCACCACTTTGCCTCACCACTCACCCTCACCACTCACCCCTCTCCCTCACCACTAACCCTCACCACTCACCCCTCACCCTCACCACTCACCCCTCTCCCTCACCACTCACCCTCACCACTCACCCCTCTCCCTCACCACTCACCCTCACCACTCACCCCTCTCCCTCACCACTCACCCTCACCACTCACCCCTCACCCTCACCACTCACCCCTCACCCTCACCACTGACCACTCACCACTCACCCTCACTCACCCTCACAACTCACCCTCACCAATCATCCTCACTACTCACCACTCTTCCTCACCACTCACCCTCTCCACTCACCACTCACCACTCACCCTCACCACTCACCCCTCACACTCACCACTCACCCTCACTGCTCACGACTCACCATCACCACTCACCCTCACCACTCACTCTCACCACTCACGCTCACCCCTCTCCCTCACCACTCACCCCTCTCCCTCACCACTCACGCTCAACACTGACCCTCACTACTCACCCTCACCAATCATCCTCACTACTCACCACTCTGCCTCACCACTCACCACTCACCAATCACGCTCACCACTCATCCTCACCAATCATCCTCACTACTCACGACTCACCGTCACCACTCACCCTCACCACTCACTCTCACCACTCACCACTCTCCCTCATCACTCACGCTCACCACTGACCCTCACCCACACCACTCACCCTCACCACTCACCCTTACCAATCACCCTCACCAATCACGCTCACCACTCACCCTCACCACTGACCACTCACCCTCACCACTCACCCTCACCACTGACCACTCACCCTCACCAATCATCCTCACTACTCACGACTCACCCTCACCATTCACCCTCACCACTCACCACTCACTCTCACCACTCACGCTCACTCCTCTCCCTCACCCCTCTCCCTCACCACTCACGCTCATTCCTCTCCCTCACCCCTCTCCCTCACCACACATGCTCACCACTGACCCTCACCCTCACCACTCAACCTCACCACTAACCCTCACCCTCACCACTCAACCTCACCACTGACCCTCACCCTCACCACTGACCCTCACCCCTCAACCTCACCACTCAACCTCACCACTCACCCTCACCACTCACCCTCACCACTCACCCTCACCACTCACCCTCACCACTCACCCTAACCACTAACCACACACCCTGACCACTCACCCTCACCACTTACCACTCTTCTTCCTACTCACCCTCACCACTCACCCTCACCACTCACCACTCACTCTCACCACTCACCACTCACCCCTCTCCCTCACCATTCACCCTCACCACTTACCACTCTTCTTCCTACTCACCCTCACCACTCACCCTCACCACACACGCTCACCACTCACACTCACCCTCACCACTCACCCTTCTCCCTCACCACTCACCCTCACGACACCCCTCTCCCTCACAACTCACCCTCACCACTCACCATCAACACTCACCACTCACGCTCACCACTCACCACTCACCACACACCCTCATCACTCACCCTCACCACACACCCTCACCACTCACCCTTACTACTCACCCTAACCACTCACGACACACCCTCACCACTCACCGTTACCCCTCACCACTCTTCTTCACTACTTACCCTCACCACTCACGCTCACCACTCACCCTCACCACTCATCCCTCACCACTCACCACTCACACCTCTCCCTCACCATTCACCCTCACCACTTACCACTCTTCTTCCTACTCACCCTCACCACACACGCTCACCACTCACACTCACCACTCACCACTCACACTCACCCTCACCACTCACCACTCACCCTTCTCCCTCACCACTCACCCTTCTCCCTCACCACTCACCCTCACCACTCACCCTCTCCCTCACCACTCACCCCTCTCCCTCACCACTCACTCACCACTCACCCTCACCAATCATCCTCACTACTCACGACTCACCCTCACCACTCACCCTCACCACTCACCACTCACGCTCACCCCTTTCCCTCACCCCTCTCCCTCACCACACACGCTCACCACTGACCCTCACCCTCACTACTCACCCTCACCACTCAACCTCACCACTGACCCTCACCCTCACTACTCACCCTCACCACTCAACCTCACCACTGACCCTCACCCTCACTACTCACCCTCACCACTCAACCTCACCACTGACCCTCACCCTCACTACTCACCCTCACCACTCACCCTCACCACTCAACCTCACCACTGACCCTCACCCTCACTACTCACCCTCACCACTCAACCTCACCACTGACCCTCACCCTCACTACTCACCCTCACCACTCAACCTCACCACTGACCCTCACCACTGACCCTCACCCTCACTACTCACCCTCACCACTCACCCTCACTACTCACCCTCACCACTCACCCTCACCACTCAACTTCACCACTGACCCTCACCCTCACCACTCAACTTCACCACTGACCCTCACCCTCACCACTCAACTTCACCACTGACCCTCACCCTCACCACTCAACTTCACCACTGACCCTCACCCCTCACCCCTCACCCCTCACCCCTCACCCCTCACCCCTCACCCCTCACCCCTCACCCCTCACCCCTCACCCCTCACCCCTCACTACTCACCCTCACCACTCACAACTCACCCTTACTACTCACCCTCACCACTAACCCTAACCACTAACCACACACCCTGACCACTCACCCTCACCACTTACCACTCTTCTTCCTACTCACCCTCACCACTCACCCTCACCACTCACCACTCACCCTCACCACTCACCCTTCTCTCTCACCACTCACCCTCACCACACCCCTCTCCCTCACAACTCACCCTCACCACTCACCATCAACACTCACCCTCACCACTCACGCTCACCACTCACCCTCACCACTCACCCTCATCACTCACCCTCACCACACACCCTCACCACTCACCCTAACCACTCACGACACACCCTCACCACTCACCGTTACCCCTCACCACTCTTCTTCACTACTTACCCTCACCACTCACCCTCACCACTCACCCCTCACCCCTCACCATTCACCCTCACCACTTACCACTCTTCTTCCCACTCACCCTCACCACTCACCACTCACCACTCACCACTCACCACTCACCACTCACCCTCACCACACACGCTCACCACTCACACTCACCCTCACCACTCACCCTTCTCCCTCACCACTCACCCTCACGACACCCCTCTCCCTCACAACTCACCCTCACCACTCACCATCAACACTCACCACTCACGCTCACCACTCACCACTCACCACACACCCTCATCACTCACCCTCACCACACACCCTCACCACTCACCCTTACTACTCACCCTAACCACTCACGACACACCCTCACCACTCACCGTTACCCCTCACCACTCTTCTTCACTACTTACCCTCACCACTCACGCTCACCACTCACCCTCACCACTCATCCCTCACCACTCACCACTCACACCTCTCCCTCACCATTCACCCTCACCACTTACCACTCTTCTTCCTACTCACCCTCACCACACACGCTCACCACTCACACTCACCACTCACCACTCACACTCACCCTCACCACTCACCACTCACCCTTCTCCCTCACCACTCACCCTTCTCCCTCACCACTCACCCTCACCACTCACCCTCTCCCTCACCACTCACCCCTCTCCCTCACCACTCACTCACCACTCACCCTCACCAATCATCCTCACTACTCACGACTCACCCTCACCACTCACCCTCACCACTCACCACTCACGCTCACCCCTTTCCCTCACCCCTCTCCCTCACCACACACGCTCACCACTGACCCTCACCCTCACTACTCACCCTCACCACTCAACCTCACCACTGACCCTCACCCTCACTACTCACCCTCACCACTCAACCTCACCACTGACCCTCACCCTCACTACTCACCCTCACCACTCACCCTCACCACTCAACCTCACCACTGACCCTCACCCTCACTACTCACCCTCACCACTCAACCTCACCACTGACCCTCACCCTCACTACTCACCCTCACCACTCAACCTCACCACTGACCCTCACCCTCACTACTCACCCTCACCACTCACCCTCACCACTGACCCTCACCACTGACCCTCACCCTCACTACTCACCCTCACCACTCACCCTCACTACTCACCCTCACCACTCACCCTCACCACTCAACTTCACCACTGACCCTCACCCTCACCACTCAACTTCACCACTGACCCTCACCCTCACCACTCAACTTCACCACTGACCCTCACTCCCACACCCACTCAACTCACCCCTCACCACCCCTCACCCTCAACCCCTCACCCCTCACTTCACCCTCACCCCTCACCCTCAACTCCCCTCACCACTCACCATCCCCCACCACTCAACTTCACCCCTCACCCCTCAACTTCACACACCCCACCAACTCAACCCCTCACCCTCAACCCTCACCACCACAACCCTCACCCCTCACCCACCCTCACCCCACTTCACCCCTCACCCACACCCTTCACCCCTCACCCCTCAACATCACCCCTCACCCTCAACTCCCCCACCACTCAACTTCACCCCTCACCACTCAACTTCACCCCCTCACCACTCAACTTCACCCCCTCACCCCTCAACCTCTCCACCCACTCAACCCCACCCACTCAACTCACCCTCACCCCTCAACTTCACCCCACCACTCAACTTCACCCCTCACCACTCAACTCACCCTCCACCCCACTCAACTTCACCCTCCCACTCAACTCACCCTCACACTCACTCACCCCTCACCACTCAACTCACCCTCACCACTCAACTTCACCCTCACCACTCAACTTCACCCCTCACCACTCAACTTCACCCCTCACCACTCACTCACCCCTCACCACTCAACTCACCCTCACCACCACTCACCCCACCACTACCCCCTCACCACTCAACTTCACCCCTCACCACTCAACTTCACCCCTCACCACTCAACTTCACCCCTCACCACTCAACTTCACCCCTCACCACTCAACTTCACCCCCTCACCACTCAACTTCACCCCTCACCACTCAACTTCACCCCTCACCACTCAACTTCACCCCTCACCACTCAACTTCACCCCCTCACCACTCAACTTCACCCCTCACCACTCAACTTCACCCCTCACCACTCAACTTCACCCCTCACCACTCAACTTCACCCCTCACCACTCAACTTCACCCCTCACCACTCAACTTCACCCCTCACCACTCAACTTCACCCCTCACCACTCAACTTCACCCCTCACCACTCAACTTCACCCCTCACCACTCAACTTCACCCCTCACCACTCAACTTCACCCCTCACCACTCAACTTCACCCCTCACCACTCAACTTCACCCCTCACCACTCAACTTCACCCCTCACCACTCAACTTCACCCCTCACCACTCAACTTCACCCCTCACCACTCAACTTCACCCCTCACCACTCAACTTCACCCTCACCACTCAACTTCACCCCTCACC
>NC_136351.1:112541-139216 GCF_964198595.1 Lampetra fluviatilis
CACTCACCCCTCTCCCTCACCACTCACCCTCACCACTCACCCCCTCTCCCCTCACCACTCACCCTCACCACTCACCCCTCACCCTCACCACTCACCCCTCACCCTCACCACTGACCACTCACCACTCACCCTCACTCACCCTCACAACTCACCCTCACCAATCATCCTCACTACTCACCACTCTTCCTCACCACTCACCCTCTCCACTCACCACTCACCACTCACCCTCACCACTCACCCCTCACACTCACCACTCACCCTCACTGCTCACGACTCACCATCACCACTCACCCTCACCACTCACTCTCACCACTCACGCTCACCCCTCTCCCTCACCACTCACCCCTCTCCCTCACCACTCACGCTCAACACTGACCCTCACTACTCACCCTCACCAATCATCCTCACTACTCACCACTCTGCCTCACCACTCACCACTCACCAATCACGCTCACCACTCATCCTCACCAATCATCCTCACTACTCACGACTCACCGTCACCACTCACCCTCACCACTCACTCTCACCACTCACCACTCTCCCTCATCACTCACGCTCACCACTGACCCTCACCCACACCACTCACCCTCACCACTCACCCTTACCAATCACCCTCACCAATCACGCTCACCACTCACCCTCACCACTGACCACTCACCCTCACCACTCACCCTCACCACTGACCACTCACCCTCACCAATCATCCTCACTACTCACGACTCACCCTCACCATTCACCCTCACCACTCACCACTCACTCTCACCACTCACGCTCACTCCTCTCCCTCACCCCTCTCCCTCACCACTCACGCTCATTCCTCTCCCTCACCCCTCTCCCTCACCACACATGCTCACCACTGACCCTCACCCTCACCACTCAACCTCACCACTAACCCTCACCCTCACCACTCAACCTCACCACTGACCCTCACCCTCACCACTGACCCTCACCCCTCAACCTCACCACTCAACCTCACCACTCACCCTCACCACTCACCCTCACCACTCACCCTCACCACTCACCCTCACCACTCACCCTAACCACTAACCACACACCCTGACCACTCACCCTCACCACTTACCACTCTTCTTCCTACTCACCCTCACCACTCACTCTCACCACTCACCACTCACCCCTCTCCCTCACCATTCACCCTCACCACTTACCACTCTTCTTCCTACTCACCCTCACCACTCACCCTCACCACACACGCTCACCACTCACACTCACCCTCACCACTCACCCTTCTCCCTCACCACTCACCCTCACGACACCCCTCTCCCTCACAACTCACCCTCACCACTCACCATCAACACTCACCACTCACGCTCACCACTCACCACTCACCACACACCCTCATCACTCACCCTCACCACACACCCTCACCACTCACCCTTACTACTCACCCTAACCACTCACGACACACCCTCACCACTCACCGTTACCCCTCACCACTCTTCTTCACTACTTACCCTCACCACTCACGCTCACCACTCACCCTCACCACTCATCCCTCACCACTCACCACTCACACCTCTCCCTCACCATTCACCCTCACCACTTACCACTCTTCTTCCTACTCACCCTCACCACACACGCTCACCACTCACACTCACCACTCACCACTCACACTCACCCTCACCACTCACCACTCACCCTTCTCCCTCACCACTCACCCTTCTCCCTCACCACTCACCCTCACCACTCACCCTCTCCCTCACCACTCACCCCTCTCCCTCACCACTCACTCACCACTCACCCTCACCAATCATCCTCACTACTCACGACTCACCCTCACCACTCACCCTCACCACTCAACCTCACCACTGACCCTCACCCTCACTACTCACCCTCACCACTCAACCTCACCACTGACCCTCACCCTCACTACTCACCCTCACCACTCACCTCACCACTCAACCTCACCACTGACCCTCACCCTCACTACTCACCCTCACCACTCACCCTCACCCTCACCCTCACCACTCACCCTCACCACTCACCTCACCTCACCCTCACCCTCACCCTCACCCTCACCCTCACCCTCACCACTCACCCTCACCACTCACCCTCACCCTCACCACTCACCCTCACCACTCAACCTCACCACTCACCCTCACCCCTCCCTCACCCTCACCACTCACCCTCACCACTCACCCTCACCCCTCACCACTCACCCTCACCACTCACCTCACCACTCACCCTCACCCTCACCCTCACCCTCACCACTCACCCTCACCACTCACCCTCACCCTCACCCTCACCCTCACCCTCACCACTCACCTCACCACTCGACCCTCACCACTCACCCTCACCACTCACCCTCACCCTCACTACTCACCCTCACCACTCACTCACCCTCACCCTCACTACTCACCCTCACCACTCACCCTCACCACTCAACTCACCACTGACCCTCACCCTCACCACTCACCCTCACCACTCACCCTCACCCTCACCTCACCCTGACCCTCACCCTCACCACTCACCCTCACCACTGACCCTCACCCTCACCACTCACACTCACCACTCACCCTCACCCTCACCACTGACCCTCACCCTCACCCTCACCCTCACCACTCACCCTCACCCTGACCCTCACCCTCACCACTCACCCTCACCACTCAACCTCACCACTGACCCTCACCCCTCACCTCACCCTCAACTTCACCACTGACCCTCACCCCTCACCCTCACTCACCACTCACCCTCACCTCACCCTCACCCTCACCACTCACCCTCACCACTCCACCCTCACCCCTCACCACTGACCCTCACCCTCACCACTCACCCTCACCCTCACCCCTCACCCCTCACCCTCACCCCTCACCCCACCTCACCCTCACCCCTCACCCCTCACCCCTCACCCCTCACCCCTCACCCTCACCCCTCACCCCTCACCCCTCACCCTCACCCTCACCCCTCACCCTCCCCTCACCCCTCACCCTCACCCCTCACCCCTCACCCCTCACCCCTCACCCCTCACCCCTCACCCCTCACCCCTCACCCCTCACCCCTCACCCCTCACCCCTCACCCCTCACCCCTCACCCTCACCCCTCACCCCTCACCCTCACCCCTCACCCCTCACCCCTCACCCACCCTCACCCCTCACCCCTCACCCCTCACCCCTCACCCCTCACCCCTCACCCCTCACCCCTCACCCCTCACCCCTCACCCCTCACCCCCCCACACCCCTCACCCCTCACCCCTCACCCCCACCCCTCACCCCTCACCCCTCACCCCTCACCCCTCACCCCTCACCCCTCACCCCTCACCCCCTCACCCCTCACCCCTCACCCCTCACCCCTCACCCCTCACCCCACACCCCTCACCCCTCACCCCTCACCCTCACCCCTCACCCACCCTCACCCCTCACCCCTCACCCCTCACCCCTCACCCCTCACCCCTCACCCCTCACCCCTCACCCCTCACCCCTCACCCCACCCCTCACCCCTCACCCCTCACCCACCCCTCACCCCTCACCCCTCACCCCTCACCCCTCACCCCACCCTCACCCCTCACCCCTCACCCCTCACCCCTCACCCCTCACCCCTCACCCCTCACACCCTCACCCCTCACCCTCACCCCTCACCCCTCACCCCTCACCCACCCCTCACCCCTCACCCCTCACCCCTCACCCCTCACCCCTCACCCCTCACCCCTCACCCCTCACCCCTCACCCCTCACCCCCACCCCTCACCCCCTCACCCCTCACCCCTCACCCCTCACCCCCACACCCCTCACCCCTCACCCCTCACCCCTCACCCCACCCACCCCACCCCCCACCCCTCACCCCTCACCCCTCACCCCTCACCCCTCACCCCTCACCCCACCCCTCACCCCTCACCCCACACCCCTCACCCCTCACCCCTCACCCCTCACCCCTCACACCCTCACCCCCACCCCTCACCCCTCACCCCTCACCCCTCACCCCACACCCCTCACCCCACACCCCCTCACCCCCACCCCACCCCTCACCCCTCACCCCTCACCCCACCCCTCACCCCCACCCCACCCCTCACCCCTCACCCCCTCACCCCCACCCCTCACCCCTCACCCCCACCCCTCACCCCTCACCCCTCACCCCTCACCCCTCACCCCTCACCCCTCACCCCTCACCCCTCACCCCTCACCCCTCACACCCTCACCCCTCACCCCTCACCCCTCACCCCTCACCCCTCACCCCTCACCCCTCACCCCTCACCCCTCACCCCTCACCCTCACCCCTCACCCCTCACCCCTCACCCCTCACCCCCACCCTCACCCCTCACCCCTCACCCCTCACCCCTCACCCCTCACCCCTCACCCTCACCCCTCACCCCTCACCCCTCACCCCTCACCCCTCACCCCTCACCCCTCACCCCTCACCCCTCACCCCTCACCCCTCACCCCTCACCCCTCACCCCTCACCCCTCACCCCTCACCCCTCACCCCTCACCCCTCACCCTCACCCCTCACCCCTCACCCCCACCCCTCACCCCTCACCCCTCACCCCTCACCCCTCACCCCTCACCCCTCACCCCTCACCCCTCACCCCTCACCCCTCACCCCTCACCCTCACCCCTCACCCCACCCCTCACCCCTCACCCCTCACCCCTCACCCCTCACCCCTCACCCCTCACCCCTCACCCCTCACCCCTCACCCCACCCCTCACCCCTCACCCCTCACCCCTCACCCTCACCCCTCACCCCTCACCCCTCACCCCTCACCCCTCACCCCTCACCCACCCCTCACCCCTCACCCCTCACCCCTCACCCCTCACCCCTCACCCCTCACCCCCCTCACCCTCACCCCTCACCCCTCACCCCTCACCCTCACCCCTCACCCCTCACCCCTCACCCCTCACCCTCACCCCCCCTCACCCTCACCCCTCACCCCTCACCCCTCACCCCTCACCCCTCACCCCTCACCCCACCCCTCACCCCTCACCCCTCACCCCTCACCCCTCACCCCTCACCCCTCACCCCTCACCCCTCACCCCTCACCCCACCCCTCACCCTCACCCCTCACCCCTCACCCCTCACCCCTCACCCCTCACCCCACCCCTCACCCCTCACCCCTCACCCCTCACCCCTCACCCCTCACCCCTCACCCCTCACCCCTCAC
Source organism: Lampetra fluviatilis (assembly GCF_964198595.1). Taxonomy (NCBI): domain Eukaryota; kingdom Metazoa; phylum Chordata; class Hyperoartia; order Petromyzontiformes; family Petromyzontidae; genus Lampetra; species Lampetra fluviatilis. The sequence goes on from NC_136351.1 coordinate 117,650, forward strand.
CCCTCACCCTCACCCCTCACCCCTCACCCCTCACCCCTCACCCCTCACCCCTCACCCCACCCCTCACCCCTCACCCCACCCTCACCCCTCACCCCTCACCCCTCACCCCTCACCCTCACCCCTCACCCCTCACCCCTCACCCCTCACCCCTCACCCCTCACCCTCACCCCTCACCCCTCACCCCTCACCCCTCACCCCTCACCCCTCACCCCTCACCCCTCACCCCACCCTCACCCCTCACCCCTCACCCCTCACCCCCACCCCTCACCCCTCACCCCTCACCCCTCACCCTCACCCCCTCACCCCTCACCCCTCACCCCTCACCCCTCACCCCTCACCCCTCACCCCTCACCCCTCACCCCACACCCCTCACCCTCACCCCTCACCCCTCACCCCTCACCCTCACCCCTCACCCCACACCCCTCACCCCTCACCCCTCACCCCTCACCCCTCACCCCTCACCCCTCACCCCTCACCCCTCACCCCTCACCCTCACCCCTCACCCCTCACCCTCACCCCTCACCCCTCACCCCTCACCCCTCACCCCTCACCCCTCACCACACCCTCACCCCTCACCCCTCACCCTCACCCCTCACCCCACCCCTCACCCCTCACCCCTCACCCCTCACCCCTCACCCCTCACCCCTCACCCCTCACCCCTCACCCCTCACCCCTCACCCCTCACCCCTCACCCCTCACCCCTCACCCCTCACCCCTCACCCCTCACCCCTCACCCCTCACCCCTCACCCCTCACCCTCACCCCTCACCCTCACCCCTCACCCCTCACCCTCACCCCTCACCCCTCACCCCTCACCCCTCACCCTCACCCCTCACCCCTCACCCCTCACCCCTCACCCCTCACCCCTCACCCTCACCCTCACCCCTCACCCCTCACCCCTCACCCCTCACCCCTCACCCCTCACCCTCACCCCTCACCCCTCACCCCTCACCCCTCACCCCTCACCCCTCACCCCTCACCCCTCACCCCTCACCCCTCACCCCTCACCCTCACCCCTCACCCCTCACCCCTCACCCCTCACCCTCACCCCTCACCCCTCACCCCTCACCCTCACCCCTCACCCCTCACCCCTCACCCCTCACCCCTCACCCCTCACCCCTCACCCCTCACCCCTCACCCCTCACCCCTCACCCCTCACCCTCACCCCTCACCCCTCACCCCTCACCCCTCACCCCTCACCCCTCACCCTCACCCCTCACCCCTCACCCTCACCCCTCACCCCTCACCCCTCACCCCTCACCCCTCACCCCTCACCCCTCACCCCTCACCCCTCACCCCTCACCCCTCACCCCTCACCCTCACCCCTCACCCCTCACCCCTCACCCCTCACCCCTCACCCCTCACCCTCACCCCTCACCCTCACCCTCACCCCTCACCCCTCACCCCTCACCCCTCACCCTCACCCCTCACCCCTCACCCCTCACCCCTCACCCCTCACCCCTCACCCCTCACCCCTCACCCCTCACCCCTCACCCCTCACCCCTCACCCCTCACCCCTCACCCCTCACCCCTCACCCCTCACCCCTCACCCCTCACCCCTCACCCCTCACCCCTCACCCCTCACCCCTCACCCCTCACCCTCACCCCTCACCCCTCACCCCTCACCCCTCACCCCTCACCCCTCACCCCTCACCCCTCACCCCTCACCCCTCACCCCTCACCCCTCACCCCTCACCCCTCACCCCTCACCCCTCACCCCTCACCCCTCACCCCTCACCCCTCACCCCTCACCCCTCACCCCTCACCCTCACCCTCACCCCTCACCCCTCACCCCTCACCCCTCACCCCCTCACCCCTCACCCCTCACCCCTCACCCCTCACCCCTCACCCCTCACCCCTCACCACTCACCACTCACCACTCACCCTCACCGCTCACCATCACTGTGGTGGTGGTACCTGCTATGATGACAGTAGTACAAGCTGACGTTTTGTATGTTAAATGTCAAAAGCTAAATTAGTATTCTTGGTTCTTTCGGTAAAGTCACGTAGAAGGGAAGTAATAAAATAATAAAAATAAAACATAATAAAACAATTCTCACGACGTGTTTATTATTTTATTACTTCCCTTCTACGTGACTTTACCGAAAGAACCAAGAAGATGAATCCCTGCAGTCACGAAAGCTTTAAATCGAAATAAAAGCTAAATTAGTGTATGTGTGTGTCTGTTCGAAATGTTAAGCATACTTGGCAACACGTAAGCAATTTTTTAAAACGGGAATAATGTGAGTGGTGGTGAGGGTGAGTGTTGTGGGTGAGTGGTGATTGGTGAGGTTGTGATTGGTGAGGATGAGTGGTGAGTAGTGAGGATTAGTGGTGAGGGTGAGTGGTGAGCGGTGAGGGTGGGTGGTTGTTGTGAGGGTGAGTGGTGAGGGGGAGTGGTGAGGGTGAGTGGTGAGAGTGAGTGGTGAGGGTTAGTGGTGAGTGGTGAGGGTGAGTGGCGGTTGTGAGTGGTGATTAGTGAGTGGTGAGGGTGAGTGGTGAGGGGTGAGTGGTGAGTGGTGAGTACTGAATGGTGAGGGTGAGTGGTGAGGGTGAGTGGTGAGAGAGTGGTTAGTGGTGAGGGTGAGTGGTGAGGGTGAATGGTGAGGTTGAGTGGTAAGGGTTTGTGGAGAGTCGTGAGGGTGAGTGGTGATTGGTCACTGGTGATTGGTGAGGATGAGTGGTGAGTAGTGAGGGTAAGGTTGAGTGGTGAGGGTGAGTGGTGAGGATGAGTGGTGGTTGTGACGGTGAGTGGGAAGTGGTGAGAGTGAGTGGTGAGGGTGAGTGGTAAGGCTGCATGGTGAGAGTGAATGGTGAGAGTGAGTGGTGAGTGGTGAGGGAGAGTGGGGATTGGTGAGGGTGAGTGGTGAGGGAGAGTGATGGGGATTAGTGGGTAGGGTGATTGGTGAGTGGTGAGGATAAGTGGTGAGTGGTGAGGGTGAGTGGTGAGGATGAGTGGTGGGGGTGAGTTGTGAGTGGTGAGGGTGAGTGGTGAGTACAGTCAACATGCACTGCTGTAATCATAGCAGGTACGACCACCACAGTATGTACTGCTCTCATCAGAGCAGGTACCACCACCACCACAGTATGTACTGCTGTCATCATAGCAGGTACCACCACAGTATGTACTGCTGTTATCATAGCAGGTACCACCACCACAATATGTACTCTCATCATAGTAGATACCACCACAATATGCACTACTGTAATCATAGCAGGTACCACCACAGTCAGTATGCACTGTTGTTATCATAGCAGGTACCACCACGGTCAGTATGCACTGCTGTAATCATAAGCTACCACCACAGTCAGTATGCACTGCTGTAATCATAGCAGGTACCACCACAGCAGTATGCACTGCTGAAATCATAGCAGGTACCACCACAATATGCACTGCTGTCATCATAACAGGTACCAACACAGCAGTATGCACTGCTGTAATCATAACAGGTTCTTAGGTGTTTTCAGCAAAGTCACGTAGGTAAAACATTAAAAATAAAATTTATAAAAGTAAAATAAAAATCACGACGTTTCCGAGGCAATACAAGTTTCTGTCTTCAGGTGGAACCGTCACAGCACGATAGCTGTATCATAGCAGGTACCACCAGTCACTATGCACTGCTGTAATCATAGCAGGTACCACCAGTCAGTATGCACTGCTGTAGTGATAGCAGGTACCACCTCAATCGGTATACACTGCTGTAGTGATAGTAGATACTGCTATCGGGTTGGTAGATACTGCTATATAGAGTTAGTAGATACTTTAACAGTCAGTATATATCACTACAATCAGTCAATACTGCTACAGTCAGTATGTACTACTATACAGTCAGTACATACTACCACGGTGAGTAGCTACTAGAGTCTGTAGATACTATTATAGAGTGAGTAGATACTGCTATAGAGTTATAGTAGTTACTACTATAGTCAGTGGATACTACTATAGAGTCAGCAGATACTATACAGTTATCTTCTTGGTTCTTTCGGTAAAGTCACGTAGAAGGGAAGTAATAAAATAATACAAATAAAACATAATAAAATAATTCTCACGACATTTCGGCCACAACACAAGCAGCCGTCCTCAGGTGAAGACCAGGTCTGTCGAGGCGTAGTACTAATCACATACCTGCATTTCCCATATCCCCTCCCTTTGATGCTGCTAATCCTGCATAATGCACGGGCATAAGTAGTACTAATCACATACCTGCATTTCCCATATCCCCTCCCTTTGATGCTGCTAATCCTGCACAATGCACGGGCATAAGTAGTACTAATCACATACCTGCATTTCCCATAAATATGCTAAATTCCTCTTGATATGCAAATTATTTTGTCAAGGCGCCCCTTTCCCCCCCTTCCAACCCAGCTTATATATATATGCTCCAAGCACGTGTGCTGTTTCATTCAGACGCTGTCGCCTCGACAGACTTGGTTTTCACCTAAGGACGGCTGCTTGCGTTGTGGCTGAAACGTCGTGATAATTATTTTATTATGTTTTATTTGTATTATTTTATTACTTCACTTCTACGTGACTTTACCGAAAGAACCAAGAAGATGAATCCCTGCAGTCACGAAAGCTTTAAATCGAAATTTAACTATACAGTTAGTCGTTACGACTATATAGTCGGTAGATACTACTGTAGGCCCAGTAAATACTACGATGGTCAGTAGTTACTACAGTCACTAAATACTACTACACAGTCAGTAGCTACTACTGGCTCAGTTGATACTACGGTACAGTCAGTAGATACTACTACAGAGTCAATAGATACTACTTCCTCTGTTGTATGTAGGGTGTGTAGGTATATATACCTTCGAGGGGTAAATATATTTTTTGAGGGGGATCCACAATTTTCGGGAAACCTTTTACATCAACTATTTACCCAACACTTTCTACAACTTTGACTCGTGCAACACTCTTATATATTTGTTGGTAGAGAAATGTAAAAACGGCCCACCGGGCTTTGACAATTCCTTAGTATCAGTGTATATATATGTAAGGTTTTTAAGAAATATATTTTCACCCGGGCAACGCCGGGTATTTCTGCTAGTAGTAAATAAATAAATAAAGTTGAATCGCACTACATCGATAATTGAACCGCTTTAAAGTTTAGGGACGAAAAAACATAAATGCCTATTCCCACCGCGGGGCTCGGGGCGCGCCCACCGGCAATTTTCTTTCGTCCTAAACCCCATGGCCCGAGCGCCAAATCCTTCGAAAGCGAGCGTACACAGAGGGACAGACAGACAGACGGACGGACAAAAAGTGACTTTTATAGGTAAAAAAGAAAGATATACAGAAGGAACAAGACGGTGTCTTTGGGAGCTACATTACACATGCGTGCATGTTGACGTAACTTTTTGGATGTCTGTTTGGGTCTCTGTGGGTGTCTGTGGATTTCTCTGTGGGTCTCATTGGGTGTCTCGGTGGGTCTCACTGTTATTCTTTCAAAACCATCAATATCTCCAACCGCATCACTGTCAACCATCACCACTACCACCCAGCCACCATCACCACAACCATCACCACCACCAAACATCCAACCACCACCACAACCAACCACACCCACCCAAACATTACCACCACCAGAACCACCCAGCCATGATCATCACGACCATGACCACCATCACCACTATCCAGGCAACACCAACACAATTTTTACTTTACCGAAAGTACCAAAGAGTAACACCAACACAACCATCACCACCACCACCACAACCACCCATTCAAACACCACCACAACCACCCAACTAAAAGGGAAGACTCGCTGCACCAACGATGTCTCTTAATTTCAGCTTTTGTCTTCCTCTCCCATTCACCCCCTGCCCCTCAGCCACCCAATCACCCACCTGGGACTGACGTTCCTCACCTGCGCGACGACGCTCTGCTCATTCGGCTCCGCAAGTTGGATATTCGCTGCATCAGCGTCACCCTAAAACCTGCGCCGACCTTCGCCTTGAACCGGCCGCCCCTCCCCCCCGCCGACTCCGCCTCGACGTCGCTGCTGCCACCGAAAGTGTCGGGCAGGTGCTTCCGACTTCTCTCGATGGGTGATGGAAAGGGAACTGGCAGTGGCCAAGGCCAAGAGGACACACTGCCTCTCTCCCTCTCCAGTAGAACCGGTTCATTGCACCACCTGTATTCCAAAGAGGTCTATACGGTTATGGTCCAGTTCCCGACAGAGGAATTGCAGCCTCTCATCTCCACACACACCTCAGAACCCACCCACCAGACCTCCTGCACTCCACAAAGGTCCATGTGGTACCCATCCACCTCCAGAGAGAGCAGCGGCAGCCTCTCCTCTGCGGCGAGAGTCTGAATATTCCACGCGGCTGAACCGCTGTGGTCCCCCTGTTCCTGGGGGAACGCCGAGGAGGAGGGGGGAGGCTTTTACTGTGGCTACGCCAAATTGTGGTTTGGACAGAGGGCATCAGAGAGTCCTCTCTCTTACCTCGCTGGGTCCTCCATAAATCGCGGTAGGTGGAGGAGTCACCAAACAACCCTCATCTCGTTACAAGATAAGATCCGTCATGTAGCATTAACAGAACTTTGGGACAGGTGCTGATAACAGTCAGCAGCACCTATGCATGCGTGTATGTTGACGGAACCTTCAGGTCTCTGTGTGTCTCTGTGGGTGTCTCTGTGGGTATCTCAGTGGGTCTTTGTGGGTCTTTCAACACCATCAACATGATCAACCGCATCAGTGTCAACCATCACCATCAACCACATAAACATTACCCATCAACAGGATCCATCAACTACATCACCATCAACCACATCAACATGGCACATGACAATCAACCACATCAACATCTCCGTCAACCACATCAACATCACCAATTACCATTAATCACATCAAAGCAACCCCCCCCCCACCAGCCCCCATGCACCCACCTGGCACCGACGTCTCTCACCTGCGCGATGACGCTCCGCCCACTGGGCTCTGAGAGCAGAACAGTTCGCTCAGCGTTGGCGTTAAGCGTCGCTGCCCCAGCACCGGGCTCCGCCCTCCGCAGACCTCCGCAGACCTCGGCAGACTTCCGAAGACCTCCGTCCTGAACGGGCTGCCCCTCCACTCCGCCGCCTCTGCCTCGATTTCTTCGCCGCTGCAGCTGCCACTATCATCACCGTCATCATCACCATCATCGTTGGGCGGCTGCCTCCAACTTCTCGCGATGGGCGGCGAAATGAGTTCCGGCGGTGGGCGCGGCCGAGAAGACTGCAGTGACAGAATCTTTTCCATGGTGCTCCTGTATTCCACAGAGGTCCAGACGGTACCGATCCAGTTCCCGACAGAGGAATGGCAACCTCTCATCTCCACACCCAAACCTCTCAACCAACCCACCAGACCTTCTGCACTCCACAAAGGTCCACGTGGTACCCATCCACCTCCAGACAGAGCAGCGGCAGCCTCTCCTCTGCGGCGAGAGTCGGAATATTCCACGCGGCCGAACCGAGGTGGTCCACCTGTTCCTGGGGGAACCCCGAGGAAGAGGGGGTAGACATTCACTGTGGCTACGCCAAGTCGTGGTGTGGCCAGAGGGCATCAGAAAGTCCTCTATCTCTTACCTCGCTGGGTCCTCCATAAATCGTAGTAGGTGGAGGAGTTACCAAACAACCCTCATCTCGTTACAAGATAAGATCCGTCGTGTAGCATTAACAAAACTTTGGGACAGGTGCTGATAACAAGCAGCAGCACCTATGCATGCGTGTATGTTGAAGGAACCTTCAGGTCTCTGTGTGTCTCTGTGGGTGTCTCTGTGGGTGTCTCTGTGGGTATCTCTGTGGGTCTTTCAACACCATCAACATGATCAACCACATCAGTGTCAACCATCACCACCAACCACATCAACATTACCCATCAACATGATCCATCAACTACATCACCATCAACCACATCAACATGGCAAATTACAATCAACCACATCAACATCTCCGTCAACTACATCAACATCACCAATTACCATTAATCACATCAAAGCAACCCCCCCCCCCCACCAGCCTCCATGCACCCACCTGCACTGACGTCTCTCACCTGCGCGATGACGCTCCGCCCACTGGGCTCTGAGAGCGGAACAGTTCGCTCAGCGTTGGCATTAAGCGTCGCTGTCCCAGCACCGGGCTCCACCCTCCGCCGACCTTCGCAGACCTCGGCAGACTTCCAAAGACCTCCGTCCTGAACGGGCTGCCCCTCCACTCCGCCGCCTCTGCCTCGATTTCTTCGCCGCTGCAGCTGCCACTATCATCACCGTCGTCATCACCATCATCGTTGGGCCACTGCCTCCGACTTCTCGCGATGGGCGGTGAAACGAGTTCCGGTGGTGGGCACGGCCGAGAAGACTGCAGTGACAGAATCTTTTCCATGGTGCTCCTGTATTCCACAGAGGTCCAGACGGTACCGATCCAGTTCCCGACAGAGGAATGGCAACCTCTCATCTCCACACCCAAACCTCTCAACCAACCCACCAGACCTTCTGCACTCCACAAAGGTCCACGTGGTACCCATCCACCTCCAGACAGAGCAGCGGCAGCTTCTCCTCTGCGGCGAGAGTCAGAATATTCCACGCGGCTGAACCGCGGTGGTCCCCCTATTCCTGGGGGAACACCCGAGGAGGAGGGGGTAGACATTCACTGTGGCTACGCCAAGTCGTGGTTTCGCCAGAGGGCATCAGAGAATCTTCTCTCTCTTACCTCGCTGGGTCCTCCATAAATCGTGGTAGGTTGAGGAGTTACCAAACAACCCTCGTCTTTTTACAAGATAAGATCCGTAGTGTAGTATTAACAGAACTTTGGGACAAGTGCTGATAACAAGCAGCAGCACCTATGCATGTGTGTATGTTGAAGGAACCTTCAGGTCTCTGTGTGTCTCTGTGGGTGTCTCTGTGGGTATCTCTGTGGGTCTTTCAACACCATCAACATGATCAACCGCATCAGTGTCAACCATAACCACCAATCACATCAACATTATCCATCAACAAGATCCATCAACTACATCACCATCAACCACATCAACATGGCACATTTCAATCAACCACATCAACATCTCCGTCAACCACATCAACATCACCAATTACCATTAATCACATCAAAGCAACCCCTCCCCACCAGCCCCCATGCACCCACCTGGCACCGACGTCTCTCACCTGCGAGATGACGCTCTGACCACTGGGCTCTGAGAGCGGAACAGTTCGCTCCGCGTTGGCATTAAGCGTTGCTGCCCCAGCACCGGGCTCCGCTCTCCGCAGACCTCCGCAGACCTCGGCAGACTTTCGAAGACCTTCGTCCTGAACGGGCTGCCCCTCCACTCCGCCGCCTCTGCCTCGATTTCTTCGCAGCTGCAGCTGCCACTATCATCACCGTCGTCATCACCGTCATAGTTGGGCGGCTGCCTCCGACTTCTCGCGATGGGCGGCGAAATGAGTTCCGGCGGTGGGCGCGGCCGAGAAGACTGCAGTGACAGAATCTTTTCCATGGTGCTCCTGTATTCCACAGAGGTCCAGACGGTACCGATCCAGTTCCCGACAGAGGAATGGCAACCTCTCATCTCCACACACACACACATCTCAACTAACCCACCAGACCTTCTGCACTCCACAAAGGTCCACGTGGTACCCATCCACCTCCAGACAGAGCAGCGGCAGCTTCTCCTCTGCGGCGAGAGTCAGAATATTCCACGCGGCTGAACCGCGGTGGTCCCCCTATTCCTGGGGGAACACCCGAGGAGGAAATGGCAGGCTTTCACTGTGGCTACGCCAAGTCGTGGTTTCGCCAGAGGGCATCAGAGAATCTTCTCTCTCTTACCTCGCTGGGTCCTCCATAAATCGTGGTAGGTTGAGGAGTTACCAAACAACCCTCGTCTTTTTACAAGATAAGATCCGTCGTGTAGTATTAACAGAACTTTGGGACAAGTGCTGATAACAAGCAGCAGCACCTATGCATGCGTGTATGTTGAAGGAACCTTCAGGTCTCTGTGTGTCTCTGTGGGTGTCTCTGTGGGTATCTCTGTGGGTCTTTCAACACCATCAACATGATCAACCACATCAGTGTCAATCATCACCACCAACCACATCAACATTACCCATCAACATGATCCATCAAACTACATCACCATCAACCACATCAACATGGCACATAACAATCAACCACATCAACATCTCCATCAACCACATCAACATCACCAATTACCATTAATCACATCAAAGCAACCCCCCCCCCCCCCCACCAGCCCCCATGCACCCACATGGCACTGAGGTCTCTCACCTGGGAGATGACGCTCCGCCCACTGGACTCTGAGAGCGGAACAGTTCGCTCGGCGTTGGCATTAAGTGTCGCTGCCCCAGCACCAGGCTCCACCCTCCGCAGACCTCCGCAGACCTCGGCAGACTTCCAAAGACCTCCGTCCTGAACGGGCTGCCCCTCCACTCCGCCGCCTCTGCCTCGATTTCTTCGCAGCTGCAGCTGCCACTATCATCACCGTCGTCATCACCGTCATCGTTGGGCGGCTGCCTCCGACTTCTCGCGATGGGCAGCGAAACGAGTTCCGGCGGTGGGCGCTGCCGAGAAGACTGCAGTGACAGAATCTTTTCCATGGTGCTCCTGTATTCCACAGAGGTCCAGACGGTACCGATCCAGTTTAACACGTAGGCTTTCGCGACCAATGTTATTCATAATCAACGATTTTTGGGTTTAGATCGCGTTATTTATAAATGTGTCGTAACCCTCCACCACCCGACACGGCCAATCAGTAAAAAAATGTGTCACGTTGACAAAAGACAAATAGTTCACTGCTTCAGCCCACCGGTGTGTTGAAGCCACAACATTTACAATTTGAGTACGACTTTTCGCTGGTAATTGCATCCAGCATCATCGGGCAATTCGCCAGAATGGTGAGGCTCTGCTGTCTCCCGTTCTTATATAGAGCAGCAGCAGGGTGACGTCATCATTAACTCATTAACTCATCAGGTGCAAAGATTCAAGGGGGGAGTGATTGTAATTATATACTAGATTAGTAATCAGGCTATTGTTACGATGCGAGTTGTAGATTAGTAATCATTTGGAATGTGTTTTATTGTGATTATGCTACATTAGTAATCAGTTAGTGGTTGTTTCCCTTATAAGGAATTGTAATGTATCTTATTTAATAATACGCTTCCAGGCCGCACTAAGCCTGTAGCTGTCTGAGCGATTAAAGTTATTTCTGTTTCTCTCAATTTCAATCGATTCTCTAATTAGTCTTTGCCAGTAGTAACTAGTTTTACACAACACTTCCACGTTGTCAAAATCAATTGAGTGTCCCTGTTGGCATGCATGTTCTGCTACTGCCGACAGTGTGTTTGAGATAGTTTAATATTTCTCTGGTGTTCTTTTAGTCTTACACTAACGTTACGCCCTGTCTGTCCAATATAGCATCTGCCACATACACAATTAATCCGATATACACCTTCTGTTGATAGTTTAGGTAATTCATCTTTAGTGCACGTTACTAGTTGTTGAATTTTGTGTACTGTACCAAATCTTACTGTAATGTTTTGCTTTTGCAAAACACGGGCTAATTTGTCAGTTACTCCTGAGATAAATGGTATTTTTATTGTTTTAATAATCTGATCGCTTTCAGCAGTGTTGCTTTGCGATCGTGATTTGGCTTTTAGTGCTCTGTTAATTTGAGCATTATTGTAGCCATTCTGTCTTAGTGCTTCTTTAACATGTTTAATCTCTCTCACTAGACTTTCACCATCTGACACTGTTTTAGCCCGATGTATGAGCGTCTTGATAAGAGAGGATTTCTGAGCTGGGTGATGATGTGAATTTGCATTCAGATAGGCATCAGTGTGCGTTTGCTTTCTGTAAACGCTGTGTGTTATTTTACCATTTAGGCCATGCCCAAGTAAAATATCCAGGAACGGGAGTGTGTTATTCACCTCCATTTCCATGGTGAACTGAATGGCCGGGTTTTGTGCATTGAGATGATTTAGAAAATCGTTAAGTGTATCTTTACCATGTGGCCAGACAACCAAAGTGTCATCCACATATCTAAACCAAAAGGATGGTTTTAATGTGCTCGAGGCAAGTGCTCTGGTTTCAAAGTTTTCCATGTACAAATTTGCTGTAGCAGGAGATAAAGGAGAACCCATTGCTGCTCCCTCCCTTTGTTTAAAGAATTCGCCTCTCCATAAGAAGTAAGTGTTATTTAAACAATGGTCTGCGAGTTTTGGAATATCTTTTGGTAATCCTGTATTCTTTACCAGTGTATCAAGTAATTTAAGCGACTCGCTCACTGGAACCTTAGTGAATAGCGAAATCACATCAAAACTCACCAAAATATCATCAAGGTTAAGTTTAATATCTTTGATCATATTCACAAGATGTTCTGAATTTCTTATGAATGATGATGTCCTACCGATGTAAGGCTGTATTTGTTTAGTTACATATTTTGCTAATTTATATGTGGCAGAGCCAATTGTACTGACTATAGGTCGTAAAGGGATGCCGACTTTATGGATCTTTGGTAGCCCATACAGTCTAGGTGGTTTTGAAGCCCTTGGCTTAATTAGGAATTGCTCATTTTTTGGGATTAATGAATTTGCAATGATTGCAGTAGTCTTACGTTCCAAAGTATTAGTTGGATCTCGTTTAATTTTAATGTAGGTACTTTCCTCTAATAAATCTTTAATTTTATCATCATAATCGGCTCGTGACATCACTACTGTAGTGCGGCCCTTGTCAGCTGCTAGGATTTGAATATCTTTGTTTAGACGAAGCTCTCTTAAGGCTTTTGCCTCGTTCGAGCTAATATTTACTTTAGGTACTTTACTATTCTCAATAATTTTGGCAACCTCGTGTCTAGTCATCTCTGCCTCATTATGTGGAAGGAGTCTTACTGCTGATTCTACCTCAGCAATTATCTCATCCACTGGAATTGTGCGTGGGGTAACGGCAAAGTTAAGGCCTTTAGAAAGGACGGAAATCATGTCAGTGGTTAAATCAGTGTTAGTCAAGTTCATTACGGTTTTGTTTTTAAATTGTTCGTTTTTAATAGGGATTTGTTTATTGTAAAGTCTAGAAAATTTGTTAATTTGGTTAGCATTAGTTAGATTAAACACATTATCAGCCGATTGTTGTGTTATAGTATCGATTATATTCCAATCATGCATGGACACACTATTGCTTATATTTAAATGTAAATGCTTTAGCGATTCAGAAATTTATAAATGTGTCGTAACCCTCCACCACCCGACACGGCCAATCAGTAAAAAAAGTGTCACGTTGACAAAAGACAAATAGTTCACTGCTTTAGCCCACCGGTGTGTTGAAGCGTGAAACCACAACATTTACAATTTGAGTACGACGTTTCGCTGGTAATTGCATCCAGCATCATCGGGCAATTCGCCAGAATTGCCCGATGATGCTGGATGCAATTACCAGCTGGATGCAATTACCAGCGAAACGTCGTACTCAAATTGTAAATGTTGTGGTTTCACGCTTCAACACACCGGTGGGCTAAAGCAGTGAACTATTTGTCTTTTGTCAACGTGACACTTTTTTTACTGATTGGCCGTGTCGGGTGGTGGAGGGTTACGACACATTTATAAATAACGCGATCTAAACCCAAAAATCGTTGATTATGAACAATATTGGTCGCGAAAGCCTACGTGTTAAACGATTCAGAAATGTTGGATAATTCACTCCTGTTGTGTTGTATTCTTTCTATTAATAATAATTCGCTAGCTTTGTGTAGTATTTTGTTAGCCTTAGAAGACTTTATGTGATGTGTTATTTTAACTGCGTTTGGTATTACCTTCGAATCTCTGCACCTTTTGAGGAACGCCAATGAAGATATCAATTTCATCCGCTTAATGCGGAGCTTCTCCAATTTTCTGGTTTTAAGAAAAGTATCCTCCCCATAGATATTTTGGTGAGTTTTGATGTGATTTCGCTATTCACTAAGGTTCCAGTGAGCGAGTCGCTTAAATTACTTGATACACTGGTAAAGAATACAGGATTACCAAAAGATATTCCAAAACTCGCAGACCATTGTTTAAATAACACTTACTTCTTATGGAGAGGCGAATTCTTTAAACAAAGGGAGGGAGCAGCAATGGGTTCTCCTTTATCTCCTGCTATAGCAAATTTGTACATAGAAAACTTTGAAACCAGAGCACTTGCCTCGAGCACATTAAAACCATCCTTTTGGTTTAGATATGTGGATGACACTTTGGTTGTCTGGCCACATGGTAAAGATACACTTAACGATTTTCTAAATCATCTCAATGCACAAAACCCGGCCATTCAGTTCACCATGGAAATGGAGGTGAATAACACACTCCCGTTCCTGGATATTTTACTTGGGCATGGCCTAAATGGTAAAATAACACACAGCGTTTACAGAAAGCAAACGCACACTGATGCCTATCTGAATGCAGATTCACATCATCACCCAGCTCAGAAATCCTCTCTTATCAAGACGCTCATACATCGGGCTAAAACAGTGTCAGATGATGAAAGTCTAGTGAGAGAGATTAAACATGTTAAAGAAGCACTAAGACAGAATGGCTACAATAATGCTCAAATTAACAGAGCACTAAAAGCTAAATCACGATCGCAAAGCAACACTGCTGAAAGCGATCAGATTATTAAAACAATAAAAATACCATTTATCTCAAGAGTAACTGACAAATTAGCCCGTGTTTTGCAAAAGCAAAACATTACAGTAAGATTTGGTACAGTACACAAAATTCAACAACTAGTAACGTGCACTAAAGACGAATTACCTAAACTATCAACAGAAGGTGTATATCGGATTAATTGTGTATGTGGCAGATGCTATATTGGACAGACAGGGCGTAACGTTAGTGTAAGACTAAAAGAACACCAGAGAAATATTAAACTATCTCAAACACAACTGTCGGCAGTAGCAGAACATGCATGCCAACAGGGACACTCAATTGATTTTGACAACGTGGAAGTGTTGTGTAAAACTAGTTACTACTGGCAAAGACTAATTAGAGAATCGATTGAAATTGAGAGAAACAGAAATAACTTTAATCGCTCAGACAGCTACAGGCTTAGTGCGGCCTGGAAGCGTATTATTAAATAAGATACATTACAATTCCTTATAAAGGAAACAACCACTAACTGATTACTAATGTAGCATAATCACAATAAAACACATTCCAAATGATTACTAATCTACAACTCGCATCGTAACAATAGCCTGATTACTAATCTAGTATATAATTACAATCACTCCCCCCTTGAATCTTTGCACCTGATGAGTTAATGAGTTAATGATGACGTCACCCTGCTGCTGCTCTATATAAGAACGGGAGACAGCAGAGCCTCACCATTCTGGCGAATTGCCCGATGATGCTGGATGCAATTACCAGCGAAACGTCGTACTCAAATTGTAAATGTTGTGGCTTCAACACACCGGTGGGCTAAAGCAGTGAACTATTTGTCTTTTGTCAACGTGACACATTTTTTTACTGATTGGCCGTGTCGGGTGGTGGAGGGTTACGACACATTTATAAATGACGCGATCTAAACCCAAAAATCGTTGATTATGGGTACCGATCCAGTTCCCGACAGAGGAATGGCAACCTCTCATCTCCACACACACACCTCTCAACCAACCCACCAGACCTTCTGCACTCCACAAAGGTCCATGTAGTACCCATCCACCTCCAGACAGAGCAGCGGCAGCCTTTCCTCTGCGACGAGAGTCAGAATATTCTACGCGGCCCAGCCGCGGTGGTCCCCCTATTCCTGGGGGAACCCCGAGGAAGAGGGGGGAGACTTTCACTGTGGCTACGCCAAGTCGTGGTTTGGCCAGAGGGCATCAGAGAGTCCTCTTTCTCTTACCTCGCTGGGTCCTCCATAAATCATGGTAGGTGGAGGAGTTACCAAACAACCCTCGTCTCGTTACAAGATAAGATCCGTCGTGTAGCATTAACAGAACTTTGGGACAAGTGCTGATAACAAGCAGCAGCACCTATGCATGCGTGTATGTTGAAGGATCCTTTAGGTCTCTGTGTGTCTCTGTGGGTGTCTCTGTGGGTATCTCTATGGGTCTTTGTGTGTCTTTCAACACCATCAACATGATCAACCGCATCAGTGTCAACCATCACCACCAACTACATCAACATTACCCATCAACATGATCCATCAAACTACATCACCATCAACCACATCAACATGGCACATCACAATCAACCACATCAACATCTCTGTCAAACACATCAACATCACCAATTACCATTAATCACATCAAAGCAACCCCCCCCAGCCCCCATGCACCCACCTGGCACCGACGTCTCTCACCTGCGCGATGATGCTCCGTCCACTGGGCTCTGAGAGTGGAACACTTCGCTCAGCGTTGGCATTAAGCGTCGCTGCCCCAGCACCGGGCTCCGCCCTCCGCAGACCTCCGCAGACCTCGGCAGACTTCCGAAGACCTCCGTCCTGAACGGGCTGCCCCTCCACTCCGCCGCCTCTGCCTCGATTTCTTCGCCGCTGCAGCTGCCACTTACATCACCGTCGTCATCACCGTCATCGTTGGGCCACTGCCTCCGACTTCTCGCGATGGGCGGTGAAACGAGTTCCGGTGGTGGGCGCGGCCGAGAAGACTGCAGTGACAGAATCTTTTCCATGGTGCTCCTGTATTCCACAGAGGTCCAGACGGTAGCGATCCAGTTCCCGACAGAGGAATGGCAACCTCTCATCTCCACACACACACACCTCTGAACCAACCCACCAGACCTTCTGTACTCCACAAAGGTCCATGTGGTACCCATCCACCTCCAGACAGAGCAGCGGCAGCGTCTCCTCTGCAGCGAGAGTCCGAATATTCCACGCGGCCGATCCGCGGTGGCCCCCCTAATTCCTGGGGGAACCCCGAGGAGGAAGGGGCAGGCTTTCACAGTGGCTACGCCCAGTCGTGGTTTGGCCAGAGGGCATCAGAGAGTCATCTCTCTCTCTTACCTCGCTGGGTCCTCCAAAAATCGTGGTAGGTGGAGGAGTTACCAAACAAACCTTATCTCGTTACAAGATAAGATCCGTCGTGTAGCATTAACAGAACTTTGGGACAGGTGCTGATAACAAGCAGCAGCACCGATTTATGCGTGTATGTTGAAGGAATCTTCAGGTCTCTGTGTGTCTCTGTGGGTGTCTCTGTGGGTATCTCTGTGGGTCTTTGTGGGTCTTTCAACACCATCAACATGATCAACCGCATCAGTGTCAACCATCACCACCAACCACATCAACATTACCCATCAACATGATCCATCAACTACATCACCATCAACCACATCAACATTTCCGTCAACCACATCAACATCACCCATTACTATGAATCACATCAAAGCAACCACCCACCCAACCACTCATGCACCTAACCACAACCACAACCAACCACAACCACACCCAACCACCACGACAACCACACAACTAAAAGGGGAGTCTGGCTGCACCAACGACGTTTCTTCATTTCAGCTTTTGTCTTCCTCTCCCGTTCACTCCCCGCCCCCCGCCTTTTCTGCCTACCCCAGCCCCGCCCCCCAGCCCCCATTCATCCACCTGGCACCGACGTCTCTCACCTGCGTGACGACGCTCTGCCCACTGGGCTCCGCAAGCTGCACAGTGGTAACTGCGCCGACCGGGAGCGTCGCTGCCTTTGCACCGGGCTCCGCCCTCCGCAGACCTCCGCAGACCTTGGCAGTCTTCCAAAGACCTCCGCCCTGGATGGGCTGCCCCTCCACCCCAGCGCCTCTGCCTCGACGTCACCGCCACCATCATCGTCATAATCGTCGAGCAACAGAGAGGACCACGCTTCTGTCTTGCATGGCGGCAGAAAGATCGGTGGCTCCAGGGTTGTCGGCTTGCCGGCTGGCACGCTGGCGGGCAGAGCTGAGGGGTTCGAGCTCAGACGTGGTCGAGTGGATGGTGGTGGTGGTGTGGATTTGGTTGATGGAGGTGGTGATGGTGATTCCAGTTGCCATCGCACTGGTGCAGACATGATGGTGAGGAATCTACACAGCACATCGTATGGCAGACATCATCATCAATAAGATCATGCCAATTTTATCATCAATATCAGGCACTCGATCACAGAATCACTTACGCACTCGCTCAACAAAAGACCGGTACCAGATGTTCGTACATATGAATGCCTTGAACCTGACACACAGACGTCAGTTCCCAGAAGGGTCCAGCGGGCCTCCCGTATTCTACAGAGGTCCAGTTCCCGAAAGAGGAATGGCAGACTTTCATCTACACACACACACCTCAGAACCAACCCACCGGACCTCCTGTATTCTGCACAGATCCAGGCGGTACCAGTCCACCTCCCAACAAAGCAGCGGCAGCTTTTCATCTGCGGCAAGAGTCCGAATATTCCACACGGCTGAACCGAGGTGGTCCCCCTGTTCCTGGGGGAACCCCGAGGAGGAGGAGGGAGGCTTTCACTGTGGCTACGCCAAATCGTGGTTTGGTCAGAGGGCATCAGAGAGTCCTCTCTCTCTTACCCCACTGGATCCTACAAAAATAGTGCAAGGTGGATGGGTTACCAAAAAACCCTCGTCTCGTTACAAGATAAGATTTGTCGTGGAGCATTAATATACCGTTGGGACAAGTGTTGTTAGCGAGCAGCAGCACCTATGCATGCGTGTATGTTGAAGTAACCTTCGGGTACCCAAAGCAGCCATTGCAGCTACATGAGTCACAGTCCTAAACCTCGCCCATTTACCCTCGACATTAGGAGGAGTGGGGGACGATGCCAACCCCAGCTGCAAGCGATGATGAAATTCTCGCTTGCAACTTTCATCAGATAACTGAGACCAGGCCACTTTTGGTTGGAATGGGGTCCTGGGTGTACATCTACCACCGGAGTGGAAGAATGGCAGGCGCATCTTACAGATGACTAGTCTATAGTCAGAGGGCAGATCAACTCCACGGTAGGTCCTGGTGTCAAGGACATGGGCTCGCATCCGCTGGTCCGTCACTATGTAGTCCAGTAGATGTTCTTGGATGGACCCGGCATACATCCATGATGTGTGGATGCGTCGATGCTGGAAGAGCGTGTTGGTAATTACAAGCCCATGGGCTGCACAAAAATCTAGCAGCCTCCTACCGTTGATATTGAGCTGATCTGGCCCATGCCTTCCAATCACTCCAGACCAGGTGCCAGCATCATAACCAACTCGGGCATTGAAGTAACCCAACAAGATGATTCTGTCCCGAGTGGCCACTTTAGCCAGCACCTGTGACAGGAGGTCATAGAAGGCATCTGACTCATCGGCCTTGCCTGCATCCCTCCACGGATGTTCGTCTTCGGTGGGGGCATAAGTAACCACGACCACCACTCCTCGCCTCCGGTTGATGGGAAGACGAGCACAAAGTATCCTGGGGCTTACAGCTTCCCACACCTCACCGCCACGCTCCCACGCCCCCTTCATTCTTTTGCTCAGAAGAAGAGCCACAACCTGTTGTTTGGCAGTCGCCTGCCCCGAGTGGAGGACTGTTCACCCCTCATAATGGCAGTAGCCAGACCCGGTCCACTGGACCTCCTGAATGCCACAGAGATCCAGGCGGTACCAGTCCAGCTCCTGACAAAGGAGCGGCAGACTATCCTCCGCAGTGAGCGTTCGAACATTCCACGTGGCCATCCACAGTGGTTTCGTTGTTTCTGGAGGAACCCCGAGGCCTTACCATCAGCCCCACCAAAACTAAGCACCTGCCTGGGTATTTTGTACCATCGGACACTCCACCCCCACAACTCCCAATCGGTGATGGGGCAGTAGTGGAGAGAGTGGAGAGTTTCCCTTACCTGGGCAGTGTGCTCATGACCGGCTCCGGTTTAACAGCAGAGGTCTCACTCCGAATCAGTCGAGCGGCAATATCTTTTCATCGGTTGCATAATGCTGTGTGGAAGCTACCTGGTCTGTCGCTCCGCACGAAGCTTCAGGTCTTCTCGGCCACAGTCATTCCCTCCTTTCTCTACGCTTGCGAAACGTGGACCCCCCCTAATAGAGCATCTTCGCCGGTTGGAAACATTTAGGCTGGCCTGCCTACGATCCAGTCTGGATTGTGTGAGGAGCTCACAAATCCTTGAAAGATCTGGGCAAAGTCCCATCGGTGAGCTCCTCTGGCAGGCAAGGCTGCGTTGGCTGGGTCATGTAGCCCGCATGCCCAGCCACCGCATGCCTATACAGCTTTTGTTCGGCCGGATCGAGGGGGCTAAACGGGCGCGGCATGGGCTAGAGAAGAGATGGAGTGATGTGGTACAGGAGGACGTGGAGCTGAGTGGACTTGCCGATGACTGGTACCAGCGGTGTCAAGATCGGCCTCTGTGGAAGAGGCTCGTGAAGGACGCTACTGGGCAGTTGGAGGCAGTCGCCCTCCAACAACAACGGAGGGCGGAGGAGCAATGCTCACAACAACGAGCTGAGCGCCGGGTAGCTAAAGCACAGCAAGTTGGCACAGTAGGGAGCACAGGTGGTGCATCAGCCAGTCATCTCGGTCATCTCGGTCAGTCGACCCGTGGCTCCTGGGTCTGCCCCGTGACCTCCTGCCAGCGGGCATTCGACACTTCACGTGGACTCAAGGGTGCACATGGCTGGCACAAGCGTCGTGGTGATGTAGTGGTGGTGTTGACGTGCGCCGACAGTGATGGATCACGGGGCGGCACGGGGTGCGGGGTTGGGCACGCGATGTGGGCGTGGTGTGGACACGCGCGCCGGGAGTGAGTGAGTACGGGGCGGCGCGGCGTGGGTGGTGAGGCGCGCTGACACGAGGTGGGAAAAGAGGATCGTGGGCAGCGCGCAGTGATTGGTCAAATAGGATGGGTGCTCTCAGCGACGTCCGCAGGATGGACATAAAGGGGGACGCGCGGGAGCACTCAGGGTTGTTGTTGAAGTAGTGCCCTGAGACCCCTAGTCCCGCCGTCCTTGTCAGGACCGGGGCCCTGTGTGGCTCGGAGGCGAGACTGTGGGACCCGTGGTCCGACGCTCAATGTGGGTCGGGACTGTGGGACCCAGAGTCGAGACGGACACCCCGGCTGGGTGGGTTCCGAGAGGCTACGGGGCGTAAGAGCCCGTGTTGGTGTAGCCAGGAGAACCCTGTGGGTTAGGCTGGTGTTAGCCACCCGTGTAACTAAGTGGGTGTTGGTCACCCGAGTAACTATAGTTGGTGTTAGTCACCCGTGTAACTATAGTCGGTGAAATAAAAGAGTGTGCTACCCGTGAAGTCGTCTCCCGCCGAGTTACTACATTACAGTGACGTCACCGCCACTTAGTGGCGAATGGCGGTTGTTGTTGTTGTCTCTGTGGGTGTCTCTGTGGGTGTCTCTGTGGGTGTCTCTCTGGGTGTCTCTGTGGGTGTCGCTGTGGGTGTCTGTGGGTGTCTGTGGGTGTCTCTGTGGGTCTCTGTGAGTCTTTCAACAACATCAAAATCATCTACCGCATCACTGTCAACCATCACCATCAACCACATCAACATCACCATTAACCACATTAACATCACCCATCACCGCCAACCACATCAACATCACCATCACCCATCAACCACATCAACATC